>NC_056746.1:732574142-732866642 GCF_019279795.1 Protopterus annectens | reverse complement strand
CAGAAGTTTACAGGTTGGGTTGATACACTGTGAAAGAATGCAGAGAGAGTGACAGTGATATATTGATGTCTGCATAGATTTTGAGAAGAAAAAAGTTGGTAAGCACTGAAAGACACTGATTTCAGGGGCAAAGGATGTATAACTGTGTTCTTTGTTAAGTCAGTGCAGAACTTATTTGGGCTTGTTTGGTGTGGACATATGTCCTTTGGCTACAATATATATTCTCCATGCTTGTTAAGCCAAACCTCACTTATTTATTTATATTATACTTATTTGTAATAATTTATTTGTTCTTTGTTGACCAGGTTAGTCCCAGTAGGCTAGTAGCCTCTTTTCAGGAGAGAACCAAGGTGGTATTTACACTATTAGAGGAACTTTGGCCAGGGAGTCAGGGAAATACCCCTACTCTTTCTAATAGGTGCCATGGGATCTTTTACATCCACCTGAGCTACCACCAATTCACATAGACTGTACCTCAGTTTAAATTGAGGTCTCATCAGGAAAAGTGACTTGCTTTGGAGTGCAATACCACCCTTATGCTGCATAGTGATCTATCTGGTGTGGGAATAGAACTCACAGCCTTCTGCACCAAGGCCATGTGTGTTCCACCTGTTGCATTATTGACACTTGTGTGTGGAGCCTACATGTCCTCCCCGCGGGTCGAGTGGCATTCCGAAAATGTATGCGTGAATGGGCGTGCCTTAGTTGAAGGTTGGGCGTCGAGCTGGCAACTTGGCACTGTGAAAATCTACTGCCAATCATTAGCGGACCGGAGTTCCACTGTTGCGACCCCTATCCGGGAAAAGCTGAAAGACAACAACAACATATTGTTAACAAGATACCTTCTTGGTATATTTTATTCTGTTTGTGTGTTATTACCAATATTTATTTTGACAAACAGTGCACGCTGAAGAAGCATAGCCTCTTTCAGTCACATATTGATTTCATTATTGTTGATCATGAGACCATATCCCCTGTCGCTATTACAGACAGTATAATAAAAATTTCACTTCCAGAAAAAATAACATCTAATTTTCATTTATTGCATTTGTACTTCTATGAGTACCATCCTATTCTTTAACTGTGCTGTAGTTTGAGAGATTTAATGATCTTTCCCCTGAAACATAATGCAAAGTAGATTCATTTTCAAATGTATTGTTGCTTTATCAAGGTGTGCTTTATGTTGTGAGAAAAAGCACTGGTTATATTTGGCCAAAGAGAAGCTGCCTGCTTTGTAACAAGTGCTGAAAAGTCTACAGAGAAACAGCCTAAGTTACAGCATCTATAACCCTATTGGGCAGCTAGGACAAGTGTTCACAAGCAGGGGAAGATTAAGTGAAATTAACTGTGAGTCAGCCCAAGAGGGTGCTATGTGTACTAGATGCTTCTTAAATAATGTATTATACTTAGATCAACTTTCTAGTGAAGGAAGCACTGAAAGTCAGCTGAAGAGGCTGCCCAGTTTATAGGGTACTATTAAGTCAAGTAGCTGAAGAAGGGTAAGTTCTAAGCAAAAGAAACACTGAAAGTAAACCCAAGAAGGTGTCTTGATTACATATTGTTATTAATTATGTAGATAGGCTAACTCCACTAGCTTACAAGAGAACAGTAGCAGTCATGCAATCAAAGCTTAGATGAAGAAATGTTGAGACAAATATGTTTATACTAGTTGATAAATCTGTTAGAAGATAATGCATCTGGACATTTCTATAAAAAGAAAACTTACAAAACAGAAAAATAAGTGAGGAATCTTGGTACTGTCCAGCTACTTGTCATCTCCACTAAAAAGGGACTTTCTAGGACTATTCCATTAAATACAACAAATTACAGACATATTTAATTTATGCCCAGTCCTGTTTATATCATTTTTACTTATATCTAAACTTAATTGTTCTTATAGAAAACAAGAGGATCAAAAAGGAATAAACCTTGGATGTTTAGTTTATTGTTTAATTCAACAGAAAAAATGCATTCATTATAGGTACACACGTTCATAGGTTCATAGGCAGGTACTAGGCTATTGGCCCTGGGGCCTATATAAGCCTAGTCAAACGGTACCCTGATTTTTGCCACCCAAGAAAATTATTTTCCTGTGCCCCTGTCAAGCAGAGCCACAGAAGTGATCCCTGGGGTGAATTTCCCATCTCCCGTCCAATCATCAAGATTTTTCTTGAAGAGTGCTAATGAGGAGCTTTGTTTGATATAGATAGGTAGTTTATTCCAGATTATGGGAAGTCTCTGGGACAGGAATCTATCCCTCCAGCATGTTCTGTTTATTGCGGTGACAAGGTTTAGGTCCCTAGAGAGTGTAGCTCGGAGGGATAGAGATTTCTTTAAGTGGAGCATGTCCAACAGCTCTGGGTTTGACATAGCTTTGTATGTCAGGCAGAGATCACCTCTGAGTAGGTGATATACGACAGAGTAAAGCTGGAGTTTTTTGAGACGGTCTGTGTAGAGCATCTGTTTGAAACTAGTAATCCTCTTTGTGAGGTATTTCTGTGGCCTTTCCAGTTGTTGTAGATATCTTGTGAGGTACATACCAAAAGGGGCGTTGTACTCTATAATGGGTCTAATGAGAGATGAGTAGAGGGGAACAATGACCTCTTTTTTTCCTGGATGAGAAACCTTTTGTGATGAGGTGTGCCACGTAGAAGGATTTCCTAACTACTGTGGCAATGTGATTATCAAAGGAGAAACTATTGTCCACCTGTGTCCTAAGGTCTCTTACACACTTTCAGTGTTAAGTAGACTACCACCTATGTGGTAGTTCATAGGTACAGAGTTTTTACCAAAAGGGATGACAATGCACTTTTTGGAACTGAGCTTGAGACCATGGCTTTGACACTAGGCATCTGTCTAAGTGAGGCCCTTTTGTAGGATGTCCACATCGTTAGGAGTTTTGATTATGGCTCCTAGTTTGCAGTCATCTGCGAACTTTGTTAGCCAAAGACCTTTGTTGTTAATCTGTACTTCAGGGAAGTAGATGCCAAACAGGAGAGGAGCTAGGACTGAACCCTGTGGTACTCCACTTGTCACTGGTCTGATGTTGGATTTAGAGTCTGCTGCTGGTCTGAAGTTGGATTTAGAGTCTGCTACTTTCACAGTGTGGGTTCTGTCAGTGAACCAGTTGGCAACCCACCTTGTGGCATAGAGATTTAGACCTAGTTTAGTGAGTTTATCTATAATTCCAGAGTGGGGGATGGTGTCAAAGCCTTGGTGAGATCTAGATAGGCTGTGTGAACCACCTTACCCTCATCTGTGGCTTTGGTGACCGCTTCAAAGAAGTCTATCAGGTTTAGGAGACATGATCTGCCTTTTACAAACCCAAACTGGGTAGGGTCCAGAGGTTGGAGATTACCAATGTCTTTGTTTATAAGTTCCATGATGATACGTTCCATAGCCTTGCAGACCAGGCTCATCAGGCTAATGGGGCAGTAGTTCCCAGGGTCCGTGGTGGCTCCCCCTTTGTGGAGTGGGATAACCATTGCTGTGCACCATTCAGTGGGTACAAAGGCTGACGTGAGGCTATGATTGAACATGGTACTTAGGTTGGGTGCCAGTTCGTTCTGTAGTTCATGTAGAAAGCAGCCTGGGATGTTGTCAGGTTCCATGGATGCTGTTTTCTTGGCTTTGGCGAGTGTGTTTTTTACCTGTGCAGCCATGATTACAGGAACTTTGCATTCTTCCGGTATAGAGATGGGCCCTTTAGGGGAAGAGAGAAGGGTAAAGTTAGCACTGAACCTATCTGCCAGAATGCTGGCAATATCAGTTGGTTCTGTATATTTAGTGCCATTGTGCTGTAACTCAGAGCAGATCTGAGTGTTGCCATTGAGATTCTTGACATAGCTATAGAATGCTTTGTGGTTGTCTTTAGAATCAGTGGCGATTTTGTTTTCGTAACTAGCTTTGGACGATTTTATGAGGGATCTCAGCTTCTTACTGAGGCTGACCAAGGAGTTCCTCCAATCATGGGATTTTACTCTTTTTTGCAACAGTTTCTTTCTTCTGTTGTAGAGTTTGTTTATGGCAGGGGACCAACAGATTGGCTTCCTTGTTTTGGAGGATAGCATCTTGGTTCTGTTAGGGATTGCACTAGCCATGCACTCGTGTAAGTGCTTATAAAGTGCAATTAGGATTCAACAGTCATACCTCTATTGTCCATCAGCATGGGTGTCGTGAAGTTTGCCACTTCTGTCTTAAGAAGCGTGAAGTTGGCTTTGGAGAAATTTTTTTACGGTGGTTTCCCTAATTGGGGGGGGGGGGGTGGAATGTGGATGTCTAGGGTAATTTGCTTGTGGTCAGATCTGACCAACGAGGAATTGACCTCTGATGTGGAACAGTGGTTGCCCATGTTGGTAATGACCAGGTCTAGGATATTGCTGCCCCTGGTGGGGGTGTGGATAAGTTGATCCAAGGTGTTGGAATTTATGAATTCCAGAAAATGTTGAGCACAAGAGTTGGTACATGAGTAGTTTTCCCAGCTAATGATGGGGTAGTTGAAATCACCCATTATTAGGGTGTTAGATTGTACCCTAATATTTTCCAGTGTATCAAGAAATGAGGAGTGGAAATCCTGGGGCATGGTGGGGGATCTGTAGCAAGCTACAATTTGGATTGTGGTCTTGCTCAGAGTTAGTTGCACTTGGATAATCTCGGATGCATTATGCTGAGCAAATAGCCTGGAGGTGTGGATATCCTTAATGAATATGGACACATCTCCACCTTTAGTGCTTCGGTCCCAGTTAGGTGGCTGAAAGGTGTGGTATGAATTATAGCCCGGTAATGCAGGGGTGCTCTCTGGAGCCTTGAACTAGGTCTCTGTCACTGCACAGATGTTGATGTTCTCCATTTTAAGAAGTGCCTCAAGTGAGTGCATTTTGAGGTTTAGACTTCTAATATTTATTAAGTAGCATTACCCTCAGATTTTGCTTGCTTGTACCTGTTATGGTGGTGAATTTGTCATTTGACTCATGCCTAAAAAAGGCACTATAGGGGTGGCAAGAGCCTTAGCCAGTATCCGGAATCTCAAGGGCGACAGGTGCAGGCCATCTCTGGCAAAGCATCGTGGTTTGTCGATCATGTCATCCCAGGCAGACAGATACTGGATCTCCTTATAATGACACCAGAAGCTTAGCCAATTGCTGAAGTCAATCATTTTGTCCTTGTACGGTGGTATAATTCTGGGTAATGGCAGGATGCTACTCAGGGCTAGGGTCATATCTGCCTGGGCTACAGGATCGGACAGCTCCTCCATGTCTCTTTTCATGTAGTCCAGGCAGGTATGTCTCAGGTCATTCACCCCAACATGGGCAATGACAGAGTCATATTTGTACTTGTTGTGGAGTGACCTGAGTGCATGCATTATGTGGCAGATCCTGGCACCTGACAGGCAGCTGACAGTAACTTTCTCCTTATTTAGCCTGGTGAGTGGGACATCAGTGTGCCTGACTATAGAGTCACCTATGACTAGAGTGTTGGGTACGTTGTTATACCATATGGCCTGTGGTTGAGTGGCACACTGAGTTTGTGGGCTTTGTGTCATTTGGGTTGTGTTGGGGGTGGAGGTTGCTTGCATTTCTGCTTTGGAGGTCCCTGTTGCTTGGGTAGATTTTTTTTTAGAACCTCCGCGAATGTAGGTGTGTGTTTTATGTTTCTATGTGTGTGTTTTGGTCATGTAGGTTTTGAGGGACTATGTGATGAGTGTGGTGTGGTGTGGTGCAAGTGTTTACCTTCTCCTCTTGACTGTCTAGTCCAGTCTTGGGTAAAGAGAACATTGCTTCCAGTTTGGCTTTATAAGTGCATCTCTCACAGGTTGTAGTGTTGGGTGGTAGGAGAAGAGGGTTGTCTGTGCACATGAGGCAATTGCTGCATTGCCTCAAGATGCTCAGATTAATCAGGTAGACAGGAGAAAACACCAGGAGCTGACCCTTAGACATGCCTGGATAGGTGCTTATTTAGTAAGTACTAAAGATTGTTTTCCTCTGGACAAGTGAGAAAAGTTGAGTGCTGTAGTAATTTGTAGCTTTTTTAGTGCTTACAGTGAGTTCTGAGCAAGTGCTAAGCTCAAAGAAACAGATTTGAGTGCTGGCACTAGAAAACTGGCTAGTTCTAAGAAACAAAGTTGAGCTAGAAGGCTTCCCTCCAACACAGAAAGGCTTGGGGCTCAGAAGCTTACAAACAGTCCTGGATACAGCAAATCTGTATCTGGACTAGACGACTTACAGGAAAGGCAGGAAACAAGCTTAGAATTTTTTTTTTTGTAAAGTGGAAAGGGGAAAAGAGGAGCAGAAACTAACTGGGCTGGCCTTCTCAAATGTTCCCCCTAGATTATTTAGAATGAGGTAATGACGCTAGACTGGGAGGAGTGTTCCAGATCAAATCCACTGCAGAGGCAGGTAAATGCAAAGCCACTAAGTATAAAAACAGGATACCAATAGGGAGCAGAACAAACAAACCCTACCAGATGCTTAACAATTGTAGAAAATTTCTAGTTAATACCTCACACACAGTGAAACTAGCTAGCAATTTATATGCCGTCAATAAAAGTGCTATAAATAACTCAGAAATAAGCACAAAACAGAATACTTAATGTTATATATCACAGATTAGTTGGCTCAGAGCCCTTCCTCCGACTAGCTCAATGTGAAATGGCAGAAACCCTCACAAGTTAACTTCTTAAGTAACAAAGTTGAAACCTTAAACACCTTTAAAAAAAAACTTGAAAGAACCAATGAGTTGCTTACTCCAAGCCGTAGTCCAGGCATCCCCAGTCAGCCAATGGCCACAAACAATTCACTCTCACTGAAATGCTATACTGGCTTTGGCTAAGCTATGATGGCCTGGAACATGTGCTCAGACCCACAGTCTCTACTAACAAACCACCAGGCCCAAAACACAAGCATGAATATGAACAATGCTACACTACCAACACTACTTAGGTAGAAAAAAGAACTGCAGAAATGTTTAAACAGAAAAAGGATCAAGGAGACTCTAGAGAATGCTTTTAACTGCAAACTGGTTATATGATACGCTCCTCAGTAGGAAATCAGAACAAACAAACCCAACCTGATGCTTAACAATTGTAGAAAATTTCTAGTTAATACCTTACACACAGTGAAACTAGCTAGCAAGTGTATGCAGACAATAAAAGTGTTATAAATAACTCAGAAATAAGCAAAAAACAGGATACTTAATTTTATATATAACAGATTAGTTGGCTCAGAGCCCTTCCTCCGACTTCTCTGATTAGCTCACTGTGAAATGGCAGAAACACTCACAAGTTAACTTCTTAAGTAACAAAGTTGAAACCTGAAACAACTTTGTTACAGGGGATTGTTAACATTTAATTTTTTATCTTGATGATCAGCTTCTGCAAATTACAGGGGCTCAGAGATAACTCTCAGATGGAGTGGAGGTATCTGGCTAAGTAACTAAGATTGTTCAAGTGCAGGGTTTTGCCTGGAGAGACTTCTATCAAAGAGTGTGTCTTTGCACTCACATAGCTTCAAAAATGGCTATTGGGCAACAGCACGGTACACAGTAGGGGAAACATATTCATTGCAACAAAATGTTACACAACAAAACTCACCCAATTAGTCTGTGAGAAAGTACCATGCTGTAACTTTACTGCTGGTACACCCATCCAGAGATCTGTTTCAGTAACTGTTTTATTCAATTCTGGGTCACATGGAGCTTGACCATCACTCAGCAAGAAACAAGTGTGTATCAGAATTCAGTCTTGAGGCACAAACATGCACACACACACACACACACACACACACACACACACACACACACACACACACACACACACACACACACACACATAAATGGTCACACACACACACATATATGCACACACACACGTACGCACACACACACACACACACACACACACACACACACACACACACACACACACACACACACACGCAAACACACAGATAAACATATATTTATACACTCATCTGGGGTAATTTGACCACTATAAATGCAATCACCCACATGACCTTGAGATGTGGAAGGAACCCCATGCCCTCAGTGAAATCCTTCATAGACATGCAAGGATAAGAATACTATAACAACTCACAAGAGAGTCCTTTATTTGGGAAACAAGCCAGAATACCAGATGATGTCAGGCAGTAACAGTAAAGGCTTAATCTGTGTGATGCCATCCCTACCTCAGCATTACACCACAAACCTAAAAGTAACAATTACAAAATATTAAGTGCAGAGCCTTATGATTAAAATACAACCTGGGACCCTTCCTTATTATTATTTTGTAGCATACTCTTGTCAAAGCTAGAATATATTTAGTGAGACTTTTAAACTTCAGGAACATACATATCCATCTATATACACTGTTCATATCACAGCTATTTCTCTGTTCTCACAGCATTATCATGGATTAGGCAATTTTAACTCTTCATAAAAAAAGAGTGAATGCTGGTTACAAGCTACAAATTGAAAGTTTTGTCTGTAATAAAGTCAGCATGATGAGTTGTATCTTTCTTTGATATGGTTGCTGTTAAATGCAGTCATCCTGAATTGACATAATCTAATTTTAGCTGACATCATAATGCTCTCCTCCATAGACCAGTTTAAAACCAAACTTAAACAACACCTGGCACAAAACTGGCTATGCCACTGTAATAAGCCTGGCTAGCACTAATTAAGAAATGTTGAATAAACTAGTAACCTAGTTACTGTCTATTTATTCTCCATGTTGAAAACAGGGGTAACCTTTAATCTGTGAATTTGTCTATTCATTATTGTCTATGTATACTTTGTAAATATTTATATATTGTTTCTACACTATTCTATTTATCTGGAGACTTTATTTTGTAATGAGCTTGTAATGTTTTTTACTGTATCTGTTTATACTGGAGCTTTTCTCCCCGGGCCTCCACTGAAAATGGACATGTATCCAGTCGGACTATCCCGGTCAACAAATGTAAAATAAAAAATAAAAATAAATTGACTAGAATACCATTTTGATCACTGTTCAGTGAACTTGGATATTCTACATGTAGTCTGTGTCATCATCTATGTGCTTTATATATTAGTTGTGAGTCATGCCGAAGATTCTTAAAATGTCCTATGCTGTTTATATTGAATATATCAGTGTGTGCACTGTAGCCCTTAGGAACTATACTAGTATACACAATATTCAATAAGTTCTGTTTTCACTGGGCAATGAACTTGGTGTGCAGAAGGTTGCCAGAGTAGTGGGGGGAAATGTCCCACTTCCCTAAAACATAGTGATCTCTAAGATGATTATAAATAGTAGGGATGTTATCGTGTAGTGGCTTAGTCCCTCCCTCCATAAGTGTATAGGAGTCTTTTTTATAAATAAAACAACATTTTTGCACATATGCCACATGTATGCTCCTTACTACATTTGTTTTTTGTTGTTAATACCCTCTGTAATACATCAGACTTCTTTTTGTCCAGATGATGTAGGTAAGTTCACTTTCAATGTGTTGATGCTCAGTAATCTGTTCCAAACCACTTATGGTAACAATAGCACTGAATGTTCTGTAGTGCTTCAGTTTTTGAAGTAGAAATCATACAGATGGAATCAAAATTTAACTGTTCAGCCCTTGACAGTATTCAACAGAAGGTGAATATTAATGAAGCATATTTTAATACAGAACTGCAATAACAGTACAATTATTTTACAGCAACTAACAAAATCATTTAAAACTTTTGAGTAGTGTCAGTTCTGAAACTTCTGTTTTCCCAGCACGGCCTATGTTTCATGATCATATCACACAGAGGGAGTGAAAGAGGGAACCACATCACAACATGCCTAGACAAGTTATCTGGCTATTTGTTCTAAAGTAAAAATCTGCTTGGTAGAAAACACAGCCTTTCAAACTGGTGTTGCGTTCTATTCACATTTAAACATGCCCGGAATGTCCAATGAGTGGCAAGTGTTAGAGAGGTAGAATGTTTTCTAGTCAAGAAACTGCTCATGATTTACTATTTTGGAGTCTCTGAATGGCCCATTTGTATGTGGTGTAAACAAAGGTTAATTTGTTTGTAGGACTTGGGTTTTGTCTGCTTACAAAACGGCAAGCTTTTTTTTTTGGCAAGCATTGTTGTTTGACTAGATCTGTCTGATATGTCACACTAATACACTTTCATTTTCATAGAAGCAAAACAGATATCTGATAACGTTAAACATGTTTGCATACGTTATGACAACAGAAAAACTCACTTTTGAAAGAAGAGCCTGAAATTTTAAATTTAGAACATATTTTCAAAGGCCACACAATTAAACTTCAAGCTCATGTTTCTACAAGGCTATTTTATATTCCTTGAATTAATAGCAGTCAGCATATCACTGGCTCTCTGCCCAGTAGTTTGAAATGGGTTCTTCAGTTAACACGTGTAAGAGCCTAAGAATAGACTGCTTTCCACAATTAACTATCGCTGTCTCCCTTGCCTGATATCCCACAGTGGGATTATCTCATGCACAGGCAATGTGCAGACAACAAGGGTGTTATATGCCAGTGTTCCACCCCTTAATTCCACCATTTCTAGTCTACCATTTCTGATGGCAGTGATAGCTGGTCAGTACCAATCAATTGTTTGATGGGAATAGCAGTCTCCCCTACAATACAGGCCATTATTCTGGAAATGCACGCTTCTTTCTGTAAGACATTCCCCAGTCATTTAGCTTTGTTCTAGAATGCTTATTATAGGGAGTGGCAATATTTCTTCTTGCTACAAGCTCATCTGCAGAATCTCATATATTAGCAACAATCTATGCTAGAATGCTATAGAGACAAACGGAAATATTCCTTGCATGTCTACATACCTGAAAATAACTGCCATAAATTAAATTAAAAACTGATGGCTTCTTATACAGAACAAAGGAAGACAAAACTAAACCCCTATTAATCATGCTAAACAACTTGTTAGTATGTGGACACATCCCTGCCTTACAGTGATATAATATACTGGCACCGGTTCACAAAGCAGTGAAGTTTGCATCAGATCCTATCATTTTGGCTACATCGGCCAGATCGCTGTTCTGTGTAAAGTTATGGAATTAAAATGGGAAAATACCATAATTTAAACAGAAAGGCACAGAACAGCTACTTCTCTTAGATATGGAATAATATGGATGCTTTTTAAGAGGCAGTATTGCCTTTTGAGTCTTATGCATTTGTTTCTAAAGGAAACAGCAGCACGTGATAAGGCTTGACATTATTAAGGTCTTCATCACTACTCTGCATTGGTTATTCATAGGTTCATAGGTAGGTACTAGGCTATCAGCTCTGGGGCCTATACAAGCCCAGCCAAAAAGGTACTCTGGCTTTTGCCACCCAAGAAAATTATTTTCCTGTGCCACTGTCGAGCAGAGCCACAGAGGTGATCCCCGTGGTGAATTTCTTATTTCCCATCCAATCATCAAGATTTTTCTTGAAGAGTGCTAATGAGGAGCTTTGTTTGATATAGATAGGTAGTTTATTCCAGAGTATGTGAAGTCTCTGGGACAGGAATCTATGCCTCTGGCATGTTCTGTTTATTGTGGTGACAAGGTTTAGGTCCCTAGAGCGTGTAGCTTAGAGGGATTGGGATTTCTTAAGTGGAGCATTTCCAGCAGCTCTGGGTTTGACATAGTTTTGTATGTTAAGTAGAGATCACTTTTGAGTAGGCGATATGCAACGGAGTAAGACTGGAGTTTTTTGAGACGGTCTGCATAGGGCATCTGTTTGAGGCTGGTAATTCTCTTTGTGAGGTATTTCTGCGGCCTTTCCGGTTGTTGTAGATGTCTTGTGAAGTACATACCAAAAGGGACGTTGTACTCTATAATGAGTCTAATGAGTGATGAGTAGAGGGGAACAATGACCTCATTTTTTTCTGGATGAGAAACCTTTTGTGATGATGTGTGCCACGTAGAAGGATTTCCTGACTACTGTAGCGATGTGATTATCAAAGGAGAGACGACTGTCCACCTGTGTCCCAAGGTCTCTTATCACACTTTCAGTGTTAAGTATACTACCGCCTATGTTGTAGTTCATGGGTACAGAGTTTTTACCAATGGAGATGACAATGCACTTTTTGGCATTGAGCTTGAGGCCATGGCATTGACACCAGGCATCTGTCTCAGTGAGGCCCTTTTGTAGGATGTCCACATCATTAGGAGTTTTGATTATGGCTCCTAGTTTGCAGTCATCTGCGAACTTCGTTAACCAAAGACCTTCCGTTTTAGCCTGTACTTTAGAGAAGTAGATACCAAACAGGAGAGGACCCAGGACTGAACCCTGTGGTACTTCACTTGTCACTGGTTTGAAGTCTGATTTGGAGTCTGCTACTTTCACAGTGTGGGTTCTGTCAGTGAGCCAGTTGGCAACCCATCTTGTGATATAGGGATTTATACCTAGTTTAGTGAGTTTATCTATAATTCCAGAGTGGGGGATGGTGTCAAAAGCCTTGGCAAGATCTAGATAGGCTGTGTGAGCCACCTTACCCTTGTCTACGGCTTTGGTGACTGCTTCAAAGAAGTCTATCAGGTTTAGGAGACATGATCTGCCTTTTACAAACCCGAACTGGGTGAGGTCCAGAGTTTGGAAATTACCAATGTCTTTGTTTATAAGTTCCATGATGATACGTTCCATGGCTTTGCAGACCAGGCTCATCAGGCTAATGGGGCGGTAGTTCCTGGCGTCCGTGGTGGCTCCCCTCTTTTGGAGTGGGATAACCATTGCTGTGCGCCATTCAGCAGGCACAAAGCCTGAGGTGAGGCTATGATTGAACATGGCACTTAGGTGGGGTGCCAGTTCGTTCTGTAATTCGTGTAGAACGCAGCCTGGGATGTTGTCTGGTCCCATGGATGCTGTGTTCTTGGCTTTGGAGAGTGTGGTTTTTACCTGTGCAGCCGTGATTATAGGAACTTTGCATTCTTCCGGTATAGAGATGAGCTCTTTAGGGGGTGAGAGGGGGGTAAAGTTAGCACTGAACCTATCTGCCAGGATGTTGGCAATATCAATTGGGTCTGTATATTTAGTGCCATTGTGCTGTAACTCAGAGCAGATCTGAGTGTTGCCAGTGAGATTCTTGACATAGCTATAGAAAGCTTTGTGGTTGTCTTTAGAATCAGTGGTGATTTTGTTTTCGTAACTAGCTTTGGAGGACTTTATCAGGGATTGCAGCTTCTTACTGAGGCTGACCAGGGAGCTCCTCCACTTGTGGGATTTTACTCTCTTTTGCAACAGTTTCTTCCGTCTGTTGTACAGTTTGTTTATGGCAGGGAACCACCAGATTGGCTTCCTTTTTTTGGAGGATAGCGTCTTGGTTCTGTTTGGGATAGCATCATCCATGCACTCATTTAAGTGCCTATAAAGTGCAATTGTGTAGGAGTGAGTAGTCATAACTGTATTGTCCATCTGCATGGGTGTCGTGAAGTTCACCACTTCTGTCTTAAGAAGCATGAAGTTGGCTTTGGAGAAATATTTTACCATGGTTTCCTTAATGGGGGGTGGGGGCAGGATGTGGATATCTAGGATAATTAGCTTATGGTCAAATCGGACCAATGTGGCATTGACTTCAGGTGTGGAACACCGGTCACTCATGTTGGTAATCTGGCACTATTACAGAGCCCTGTTGAACATCACTAGTAACCCCTGTTGGGATTGACAGGTAACCTATAAGCACTTACATGAGTGCATGGATCGTGCTATCCCAAACAGAACCAAGACACTATCCTCCAAAGAAAGGAAGCCAGACTGGTGGTCCCTGCCATAAACAAACTGTAAAACAGAAGGAAGAAACTGTTGCAAAAGAGAGTAAAATCCCACGAGTGGAGGAGCTCCCTGGTCAGCCTCAGTAAGAAGCTGCGATCCCTGATAAAATCCTCCAAAGCTAGTTACGAAAACAAAATCGCCATTGGAAAAAATTGAAAATAATAAATAAAATCTATTCATGATTTAACAGATGGGCAAGATCTAGATAGGCTGTGTGAACCACCTTACCCTTGTCTACGGCTTTGGTGACTGCTTCAAAGAAGTCTATCAGGTTTAGGAGACATGATCTGCCTTTTACAAACCCGAACTGAGTGAGGTCCAGAGTTTGGAAATTACCAATGTCTTTGTTTATAAGTTCCATGATGATATGTTCCATGGCTTTGCAGACCAGGCTCATCAGGCTAATGGGGTGGTAGTTCCTGGCGTCCGTGGTGGCTCCCCCCTTTTGGAGTGGGATAACCATTGCTGTGCACCATTCAGCAGGCACAAAGCCTGAGGTGAGGCTATGATTGAACATGGTACTTAGATGGGGTGCCAGTTCATTCTGTAATTCGTGTAGAATGCAGCCTGGGATGTTGTCTGGTCCCATGGATGCTGTGTTCTTGGCTTTGGAGAGTGTGGTTTTTACCTGTGCAGCCGTGATTATAGGAACTTTGCATTCTTCCGGTAGAGAGATGAGCTCTTTAGGGGGTGAGAGGGGGGTAAAGTTAGCACTGAACCTATCTGCCAGGATGTTGGCAATATCAATTGGGTCTGTATATTTAGTGCCATTGTGCTGTAACTCAGAGCAGATCTGAGTGTTGCCAGTGAGATTCTTGACATAGCTATAGAATGCTTTGTGGTTGTCTTTAGAATCAGTGGTGATTTTGTTTTCATAACTAGCTTTGGAGGACTTTATCAGGGATTGCAGCTTCTTACTGAGGCTGACCAGGGAGCTCCTCCACTTGTGGGATTTTACTCTCTTTTGCAACAGTTTCTTCCATCTGTTGTACAGTTTGTTTATGGCAGGGAACCACCAGATTGGCTTCCTTTTTTTGGAGGATAGCGTCTTGGTTCTGTTTGGGATAGCATCATCCATGCACTCATTTAAGTGCCTATAAAGTGCAATTGTGTAGGAGTGAGTAGTCATAACTGTATTGTCCATCTGCATGGGTGTCGTGAAGTTCACCACTTCTGTCTTAAGAAGCATGAAGTTGGCTTTGGAGAAATATTTTACCATGGTTTCCTTAATGGGGGGTGGGCGCAGGATGTGGATATCTAGGATAATTAGCTTATGGTCAAATCGGACCAATGAGGCGTTGACTTCAGGTGTGAAACACCGGTCACTCATGTTGGTAATCTGGCACTATTACAGAGCCCTGTTGAACATCACTAGTAACCCCTGTTGGGATTGACAGGTAACCTATAAGCACTTACATGAGTGCATGGATCGTGCTATCCCAAACAGAACCAAGACACTATCCTCCAAAGAAAGGAAGCCAGACTGGTGGTCCCCTGCCATAAACAAACTGTAAAACAGAAGGAAGAAACTGTTGCAAAAGAGAGTAAAATCCCACGAGTGGAGGAGCTCCCTGGTCAGCCTCAGTAAGAAGCTGCGATCCCTGATAAAATCCTCCAAAGCTAGTTACGAAAACAAAATCACCATTGGAAAAAATTGAAAATAATAAATAAAATCTATTCATTATTTAACAGATAAAAAACTTAAACAGCAATAAATCATGATCCGGTTACCTGTCAATCCCAACAGTGGTTACTAGTGATGTTCAACAGGGCACTGTAATAGTGCCAGATCTTTTCAAATAATTTTTCTTAGATGTAAAATTGGGAAATGGGATCCAGAAACCAAATATGCTGATGACTGCAAGCCATGTAACATAATTACTTCAATAAGCTCTGCTAGATGTCTTAAATAATCTAGAAAAATATACTATACTATAGTAATGACATCATCTTTAATGTTAACAGATGATCCGATAACAGATGATACATTATTAAACATGGCAAAAAGTATATGAATTGCAGTTACAAAAATGACAAAATCATTAAAACATGATGGATTTATGAAGCCCGTTATAGTGTGCAGGAATAGTTTAAGAGCTATTATCGTCAATATGGCCGATGTGCAATCCAGGAACGAGCTCCCGGGACGTGCACATGAGCTCTTAGGCTAATCCTGCATGGACTGAGCTCCTGTATGCAAATTGCCCTCATTTTCAGGTGAAAACCATGCAAATGAGGGTAATTTGTGATCCAGGAAGCAGGCAGCTGTCAGTGCAGGACAAGTGCAGTCTGTAAAAATGTACTCAGTTAGTAACCGAGTACGATACTGCAAACTACAAAACGGAGCTATGGCAGCTCCAAATAAAGGCTGCATACCATTGATGAAGCATGGCAATGGCCAAGTAGAAGGCCATTGGAATTGCAAAATGTGTAAAAAATAAAAAAAAAACAACTTTTAAATTCCTTTCGCCTCTCTTGACTGTTTAAGTATAGGGCAGCAGCGTGCAAACGGGATTGGGAGGGAAATAATAAAATTAACCTAAAATAAGCATTCTAACTAAAAGCAGTATTCAGCCATGCAGGCCAATGGCAGGCATAAGACAACCTGGCCAGTGAGTAATGGTTGCTAAGGGGGGAGGCCCAGTGTGGGACATGTAACTATGCATTAGCAGGCAATCCTATGCAAATGAGGGGAAGGATAGTGAATCCCAGATTTCCCCAGGGTGTGAGGCAGGTCCCAAGAGTGAAACAGTAGAAATAGCTGTGTGCAGGACTAGGAGATAGGTGACATCATGGGGGGGTGTCAGGCATACTGTAAGTGGATTGGAGCCCTGTGGCTTGGGACTGCTCCTAGCTTAGCCAGCTAAGCTAGAGGTGTGTCCGAACTGCCTAGCACTCCTTACAAAGAGTAAGTGTGTCCGTGCCGTGCACCGGGTTTCACAGGAAGAAATAGGAAGTTAAACCAGGAAATAGCAGCTCTGTGCACATTTGAGCACTCTGCACGGTGCACACACAGGCCTAAACAGGGTGGCAATGGGAAGGGAAAACAGCAGTAGGAAGGAAATCAAGGAGAACTAGCTGAGCTGCCAGGTGAAATGTATCAGAATCAGCCAATTACACAGGCAGCAGACCAGCCCAGTCCAGAACACCACTATAAAACAAGCAAACACCTTCCCCCCTGGTTTTTCCACACTCTACACCACCGGTGTATACAAGCGGGGAAATTTTAAAAAACAAATCTACAAAATGAGAAGGGCTGCAGCAGGTAACACAGAACAACATGTGCAAGAGGCTGAGGGTGGTGAGGATGTCAATGCTGCTGAACAACCCACAGTGAGGAGATAGAGAAGAGTGTACAGACCCAGGGTAACCTACCAGGTGTTACATGAGCTGGAGATAGTGGAGCGCTATAGGGTGGACAGAGACCTCCTACAGCAAATCGTTGAGCTGTGCAGGCCACACCTGACACACCACACTGGCTGAGGGGAACCCATCCTAGTGGATATCAAGGTATGTGTAGGCCTAGGTATACTAGCCACAGGTACCTCCCAAACCACAACTGGGGATAAAATGGGCATCTCACAGGCATCAGCATCCAGAGTTTTCCACCAGTTCCTGGATGTCATGTCAGCACATGCCAGTGAGCACATATATTTCCTCAACACACGTGAGGTGTTGACCAGCAATATGCGTCTCTTCCACCAAATAGCTAACGAACCTGGAGTAGTGGGTGCTATAGACTGTACACACTTAGGCATCAAAGCACCACCCAGTTAGTAGGGTAGGGCCTACATCAACCACAGTGGCATCCCCTCCATCAACTGCTAGGTCGTATGTGATGCCCAGGGCATTATACTGAATGTGTGTGCTGGCTGCCCTGGAAGCTATGATGATTCACACATATGGCAACTGGCACAGCTGTACCACAGATTTGCCGATGTGGACATCCCCAACGGTCACCTAGTGGGGGATGCTGGGTACTCACTGGAGCAGTGGCTGATGACACCCATCGGAAATGCACACACACCTGAACAACAGTGCCATAATGAGGCACACAAACAGGCCAGACATATAACAGAGCATGTGTTTGGGATGCTTAGGTCATGGTTCCAGTGTCTGGACACATCTGGTGGAGCCCTGCAGTATTCACCAGCTACATGTACCCAAATTGTTATGGTATGTGCTATGCTACACAATATGATCCTGTGGAGACAGCTTCAGCAGGAACAGCATGGGGAAGGCCCCACAGCCCCCCACCAATGCCAAGGCCCATACAGGCACAGAGTGACTAGGAGGAGGAACAACCTGAGCCTGCCCCAGTAGGCAGAAGGGGACGTGCCCAGTATACCCTAGCCTTGGCATAAATGGCAAGCATAGCATATGCACTGACACAGTAGGCGCCCAGGGAATTACACCTCCCTCTGACTTTCACAGACAGTAAAAAGGATGCCAAATATGACACTACCTGTGCCAAACCATGTATAGGGAGTGTATTATGTGCATCAAACATAGGCAGCCCTCCAGCAACATCCTCAAGTCTGACACACCCTCAAGGTAAGTCAATCAACCTACCAATTGCCAAATGGAGTAGAATGTGTTTTTACCTGTAGCTATGGTATGGATGTGAACATGCAAGGGAATTGGGTGGCTGGATGTCAAGGCAACAGACAGTATACACCCATAGTGGCATCATGAGATCTGTAACACATACTGGAGTCACCATAGTAGCCAGCACTACATAGGGTGACAAAACCCACTGCAGGAAATGGCCTGAGTGACATGGGTGTCCATAACAGCCACACATGCCAGTCAGGAAGGTTCACATACCCAACAACAGTCTCAGCCAGCAGGACAGGTGAAGACTAACACAAACAAATGCTGTACTATGGCCTCTGAATGTGCCCTATGGGTAACCCCTCCCCCAGGCCTACACAGACAGACCACAGACGGCCAGGCAGTCAGATGTAAGTTGTGAAGGTTAGGATGTCAGAAACTAATATGTAGGTAAACAAAGCTAGGATCTGTAGTACACTGGTAAGCCTCTAGCCAGCAGGATAGGTAAGACTACAGACTGAAATGGAGTAACTGACATACTAGTACAGTCCTAGCAAATGTGTACAAGTGTCAGGTGCGACCCTCCATCCAACATACACTTAGAGTAACAGTCAGATGTGCCCACCCCACTCCTGTGTAGAACAGTAGAAACAGTCAGGTGCCCCCCCCACAATGCAGAAATGTAGCAACTGTCAATGGCAAATGACCAATGGATACCCTGCAGACACAGCATGCTACCTGTCGGTGTACAACACAAAGGTCAGCCCCACAGTACAAACTACCTGGATGTGATCCACACATGCAACACAGATGGCTATACTGGGTATGCTCACACACTTAGAGGAATGAAGGCAATATCGGTCAACATACTAAGAGGTCATACTGAGCATGCTCACACACTTAAACACATGAAGGCTATGTCTGCAAACACCAGTGGACCAGACATATCTGGAAGTTGCAGTTCTCAGTGCAGACACGTCAGTATGCACCACTCCTGCCTTGCACACACAGTGGATAGGAATACAGACAAATATGTAAGAACAACACACTATAATAAGCCACAGGTACACGGGCATAGATGTGTGGAAGATGGTGACCATGACAAGGAGCCATGCAGGCCTGTTCCAACCAGCACACAGCCAAAGGGCCCCCAACACATGAGGTGCAGATGTAACCCACTGCAGATACTAGCCACCAGTACCTGTCAGCATAACAGACTATGTGGTGCACTTGCTAGCTGTGCAACAAGACTGTACAAGGAAGTAGCCATCTAGTAGCTGTATACATGCACCTGTGACATATGACCCCGTGTGTGCCCGTATGTGACATGTCATCCCCTACATGAATGGATTATTGCCCATGCACACACTGCCCTCACCATAGCAGTAGTATGACAAGCCTGCTGAGGCCATCCAACGTGAATTACACCTTTGGGAGAGCTATAGCTCAGTAATATGCATGGCGTGTCACATAACTGCGTACAGCTTTTGTGATAGACTAGTTAGGTAATAGTACTAACCCCAGACCTGTCAATTGTGTGAGTGTGTGTTTGTGTGCATGCCTGTCTGTCTCTGAATGTGTAGAGGGAAATGCTTGTTAAGCTACTCACACTCCGTACAATATAAATATTCAACTTAGGCAAGGCTGCTGATGTCACTCACCTAGAAGTACACCTCTGGGAAATTGATAGTCCAGTAATCACTGTGGCACATTCTGTAACTGTGTACTGCTGTAGTGTGATAAACTAGTTAGATAGGTGTTCAAACCCCAGACCTGGCAACAGTGTGAGTTTGTGTGTAAATCTGTGTGTGTGTGTCTATGCTTTTTAGGCTACTCACACTCTGTACAATACAAGACTGGCAGATCTGATGATAACCTGTGTTCACAGCATGGGCCAGACACCCCAGGTACAGTTCCACACGTCACTGTACATGCATGTTGGAGGTGTGCACATTTTGGATACCATCCAAGTCATGGGCAAGGGAACACATACATGGCAAGTGATGCACAGCATTGACCACACACAATAGTCACCCAGGTGACTGGATGAGGGATGTAATACCCACATATGTGGACAAATGCAGAAGCTACAGGCCTGTGCCACAATGCAGACCATTGTCATGTGCCCTGATGCCAAGGTATACCCATCGCCTACCCTTGTATAGCCTGCTGGCACTGTTGGCCACCACACACCCATGCAGACATGCACCCATGCATGTCCAAACTGGCACCCTGTGTATTCGTGTGTGTGTGTTGTATGGTGCGTATGTCCACATCCACATGCACTACTCCCCCCAGGGCACACTGAAGCATGCTGCCTGATGTCTGACACCCCCTCATATTCACTGCCCATATGACCTCTGTATGACCCATGTAGTGCAAGTGTTCCCTGCACACTGATGTGTTGTGGCAATCCCACTAGTGACAAGTGGCACTCCTGGCCCTGCCAAATGTATTAATGTGTGTGCGTCCCTCTGTGAGTGTGCCTGTGTTGATGCTGGTCTCTGTTCATGCAGACAGGCATGTGTATGTCACCTACTGTATATCTACTGTATCCCCATTGCAGATGTCACTCACCATCACATATATGTTCTGAGTGCTCCCCACCAGATAACCCATGTGGCACATCCAATAACAGCATCAAACTGTGATAGCACTACATAGCTGTCCGGGTTCAATACCATGTGCTGGTAGGTGTGTGACACAAACATGCATCAGTTTTACCCTCCCACCCCTCCCTGACATGTATTCGCCTCTGTCTGCCTCCCCCACTCCATCTCTGGTGGATGTGGAGGCCCACACCTGCTTTACTTAGGCAGAAGCATGTGTATTTTAAGTGATGCTCATGATCAGCTGATTGCCTCTGGATGAAAAGCAGCCCTTCGCAGCTGATTGCATGTGAAACAGCTGTGGTAACATTCCCATAGCCACTTGCATGGAAATGCACTCCAGTACCCAGGAACATCCTGGTGGTGTTGGCCCTTGTCTGTCACTGTGAGCAAGAGCTAGAACTGTCATTTGGCAAACAGCATTTCAGATGGGTTGGGGATTTACCTCTAACAGCATACACTGTGGAAAGAGGGCAACAAACAGGAGGGAGATGTGCCTGACCTGACTACAGACTGTAATTGCTGCTATACTACATATGGAGTAATATCGGTTTAACAGTGTTTGTCTGGATAAGCCTGTCATACATGTTGCAATACATACCATGTCATTTCCATGTATATGAGGAATCCCCATCTGCAGGGTCATCTGCAGACTGGGCAGTGTTGTGCCTTTGGTTTCATGTGTTAGCCATGATGCATCTATCTGTGGAATGCAGAAGGTAGTGTGAGGATTGTAGTCTGTTGATGGTGAAGGCCGTGACAGTTACTGACAACATATCCCTCATTGGACAAATGTTGCAACAAACCCCGTTACAATGATAGATTTATGAGGGTATCACAGCAACATATCTATACTGGCCCTGTGTATGTGCTGTCAGCCACACCTCTGTCAACCTTTGTACATATGTCGTGCATGAAGTAGTGCATATGTGCTGTACACCATAAATAGTTTCATCATATCTGATAACAAGCCAGTGATATATCAGATTGCTACGCATGTCATGTACAGTAGGGGTTACATTTCATGCCATAACCTGAACATTCTGTGGATGTTTGTACAGTACTGAGTTATGTGTATTGATGATGAATGTCAGCAGTGTGTGTATTGTTAATATGTACCATGGCCTGTGTACAGACTGTAGTAGATGTCATTGTTCTAGCTCCCCTTCTATCTGTTGTTACATGCTGCCCCACTGTATGGTATCATTTTACCATACATGTTTGTAGGGCCATACACACACATGTCTCATACCACAGACAGCCATCAGACCAGACTGTGTAGAAGCCAGTATATGTAGGGTCATTCTGTGAGTGGCACATATGAGGATGGTGTAGGACAGATAGTCCATATACTGTACTATTATGCTAGCATACCATATATGGCTGTGGCTCTGTTCACATTGGTTGTGGTTATGTACTGTCACACAGGTATATCCTACCCTGTGCTGTGACATGGCTGTCGAGCCTGCTATATATGCAGGTACTGTACGATGATAACCACAGGATGTCTGTCAGTAGCCAATGGCACACATGTTATGAGCAGATGTCACCTTCCACACACATGTCTGTGACGACAATCCCAATGATAGTAGCAAATGTCTATTAATATACCCGCTATACATACCTGACATCCCCTTGCACTATGTCATTGGGACTATAGGGGCTGGGTAGGGCTACACTCCATGTCCAGATAGCCATAATATATGTATATATATATATATATATATATATATATATATATATATATATATAAGTACACATGTGTAGTACTTCCAGTTACCACTGTCATGGCAACCACCCACTATGAATCCCTACATCATGTGGGCGTATTCCCTGTACATTCCCTGTGTGATGGACATTCTTTCTGTGTGTGGGCATCAATGTTACAGACAGAAGGTAGCTATAGCTCTTACAGGAGAATCTGCACACTCAGGGCAGCCACATATATGTAGGAGGATCAAGACATACAGACAGACTGTGAGTAGAGTGGTGTAATGCTTTGCATAGTCCTGGTGTTACAGTGTGTGTGTGTGTGTACATACTAGTTTACCTCGGACTGCAGTCTGTCTACATAGCTCACTACTGTAGGCCTATCCTCTAGCTGGATGGAGGTGTGCCTATCATGTGTTGTCTGTCCACCACACAGGTCCTGTGTTGGATATTACACTGGCAGTGTCTGTGTTGCATGCTAGCAGTACATGGCTATACCCATTTGTGTCCCTGATGTCTTATTCCTGCATAATGGCATGTTGCAACACATTCTGTAATACCAGCATGTTCCAGGGTGTGTAACTGCAATATTACGAGTATGGCCCTGTGTTCCTGCCTTTGTCCTCCACATATATGGCAGGCTTTGTCCTGCTGTGATACGGTTAGGGGTTGTTAGGTAATGGCCTATCATTAATTACTGCTAGCATTCCTACTATCATCCCAGTCATAACGTGGACTTCCACAACATTTGTTGGTCAGGGTCCATACATGTGACAGATACATTGACATTACCACAAGTAATGAATGTCCCCCTAGGCCTTGACTACAGGGTGTAATTTGAGGTTGCTGAACTACATCTGATATTGCTGATTGTTACGTATCATGCAGGCAAATCCTTTGTCTACTATTGTACGAATTGAAGAGCTTGGCCTGGACACCATAGTATGTTATATATCCGCACTGTCTGAATCTACTGTTTTGTGTGGGCCTTGCATCCATCACTGGTTATATACATCAACATCGTGTCTATATCACATTATCGAAATCTTACTACATCGAATCACTAAAGGTCGACCTCTAGTGATCGATGTAGTAAAACATCGAATAATGTAAAAAAAAAAAAAAAAAAACAAACAAAAATAAAAACTAACTAGCGTAGGTAGGGAGGCAAGACCCCCTGCATCCCCCACACCCCCCTACTTAAATATTCCATCTCCGAGACCGCACTACATTGAGATAAACGGAAATCTCCACCTACGGAGATTTCCGAGGTGGAGATTTCCGTTTACCTGCATTATGTTCTGCTCTTTCAATGTTGTCGTGCTGACAATATCAGCTTTGATATTGCTGGCTTTCGACATCATGAAGTAGACTCTCAACATCTATGTACTGTCAGTAATGGCATACATTATTGTATGGTACACAAATAAAGGTTGTTGGTGTATACATACCTGTGTGTCGTGTCATGTCCTTTGAATTGTGAGTGGGCATATGTCTAATGTAAGTATCCCCTTTGTGGGGCTGGTTGCCACACTGCCACACTACACATGTCACAGGTACCAGTTACAGGGCTAGTGGCTGGGGAATATACATTGCACCCAGTATGTCCACACTACTTCTACATATGTATGGCTACTAATACCCTTTGTCTGTGTATATGTGTATGTACCCATATATCATATATATATATATATATATATTTGTTTATTTTACATTTGTTGACTGGGCTAGTCTAACTGGATACATGTCAATTTTCAGTAGAGGCCTGGGGAGAAAAGCTCCAAGCATAGGCAGTAACTTATTATACAATATTAATAGAAAATATAGATTGTACTATGGTGTCATTTAGTGGGATTAAGCTGTGATCAAATACAGATAATAACAATGTCTGAGATTAATAAATGTGTACAGAGTCATTTAGTGGGGATAAACTAAGATCAAATACAGAAAATAAACAATATTTGAGAGGGAAAAAAAACACAAAGATTATTTATTTATTTATTTATTTATTTATTTTTTGTACTAGGACAGAGATCATATTACTTCTTGGTTTGAGGTTAGCTTAATTGTTAGTACAGGTAGGCAACATAGTACAGTAGAGAAGTGAAAGTAAAGGGAGAGCAAGATGGGTAAAGGGGATAATCAGCCAGGGTTTGTGCAGGGGCAAAGCCAAAGAGTTTTAAGATATGCTTTAAGATGTTTATTAAAAAGATGTGTGGAAGTGAGAGTAGAAAGTTCACTTGGAAGCTGGTTCCAGGCTTTTCCCACTGTCTTAATGAAAAGTGAGTCCCCAGCTTTGTTGTTTGATTTAACTAGAAGCTTGTTAGCTGAGCAAAGAGTTGTAAGGTTTTTGTAAGGGGTAGTCAGATTAGTGAGGATTGGGGTATTATTAGGGTGGTAAAGTATCTTTTGGGTTATAGTAAGTTGATGACAGAGTAGTTGGTGCTGCAGTTATTTCTATATATATATATATGTATATATACACACACACACATATATATATATATATATATATATATATATATATATATATATATACCTGCACATGATTGTCAATGTAAAGATATCTGTACTGTTGTAATGTGTACCCCTTCAACATTGTACATTCCCTGTGGTACAATGGTCTATCTGCATGATATGTTACAGTTATTGCCCTGCCATTTACAGGTGACTTGGATTACTGTTGGAGCATTGTAGCTGTGTTGTGGTGGGTCCTGCCGTCAAGTACTGCATGTGCTGGATATTGGATTGCACAGCATATCCATTAGGGCTGGGGAGTGTTACATAGCAGTAATTACCAGGTGTTCCTCATTTGTGCCCCCTCCACCATTAACTGTGCTTATGGTCTGTTATGTAGTATGGAGTGGGCCAGGAGTCTGTTCCGTGTGTATGTATGTTTATATATATATATATATATATATATATATATATATATATATATGGAGATATACACTGAACATATTAATCTATCTTTGTACGATTGCTGTTATATGGTTATTTGTGAGTCATACATACACATATATATACCGATAGCTGTCTATCTGTCTAGATTTACAGATGTATATCTGTCCATATGTCCATGCATGCTCGGCCTATATGTGTGGCCTGTACTTCATTCTCTTGGCAATTGACATGGATGACCTTAGGACTGAGGTCAGTCATTCATGCCGACATGTACGTGTTTCAGACTTATCATCTCCTTCAATATATGTGTTCTACTACATATAACTGTGTAACTTGCAACATTTTAAGTGTATTAGAGCAAGATATGACAGATATCCCTATATGTACCCACATCATGGCGCACTATGTCCAGGATTCATGCATTAAGAGGTTGTGTGGTGTGTTATTACTACATTTCCTGTGCTGTTGACTGATTGTGCTGGATGATATGTATATGAAATAAGTGGGTATGTACATCTGTCATGGTTTACTGGTAAATCATGTAGTGTATGATGTGCAGGGTCCCAGGTTTTGGCCTTGCAGAGGCTGTATATTTTTCTTCAGGGCAAAACACCAGCTGTCGGATACAGAGTGATTTAAGGACATTTGAGCAGTTTTACGAGGGTGTGCATGTGTTTGCGCAGAGCTAAGCAATGCTAACCTCCGTTTGCATTTCCTTACACTCAGCTAGCATCTACTTAGCTCAATCTATGCAGGCAATGCTTACCCCAGCGCAAATACATGTACACATGCTTACAACTGCTTATCCATGCATACTACTGCTGTTATGCACTTACACATGCTTACTAGTGCCTTAGTCATTATGACACTTCACATATGCATTTGAGGCAGTACTCCTGTGCAAATATAAATGTTATTTAGTAGGTTATTCAGCACAATGATGTTAACATACGGATTTCACATGGAAAATAGGATGTGCTGCAGTGGGACTCGACCTAGGAATGCATGCGCGTTAGGCAGATGCTCTGGCCACTACACTATTGCTGTTCTGCTTCATTTGCATATGTCTACCATAATGACATACCCATGTTCCCTTCCCCTGGCCCCCAAGCTCCATGTACACAGCATCCATCCATTCCCCAGTTGCTAGCCCTGCCATACCACACCTCCACACATTTCCCTCTCAGCACATCTCTGTACTCCTCCAGTATACTGTCCTGACCCAAGCGTCTGCAGGCTCTTCATCTGTTTACTCCACGTACATACCAGCCTTCCCGTTATCCTCCTTTAATACTGGTGGAGACATCGATGTGACCCACAACTGTTGGTTCATCCCACCGGGGATGGACCTGTTGTTGTGTCAAGAGTAGACCTAGCTGGCCTACAGTGTTACTTCCACTGGTAGCATCCTGCCAGGGTTTTGTGTAGCAGCGGTTTGCTCACAAACCTGGCCAGCCTCATCTCCTGGATCCACGGAACCAACACCCCAGGTGTGACATACTGTGCATGAAGCACGCTCACACACCCCCATGGTGTGCACCATATATCATTATTTCCTTCGGTATTATGCAGGACTACTGTTCTCACAGTATGATTGGATAGCCAATGTTCTGTGATGCACATAGACTGCCCATAATACTGTGGTTGAGCAATTGACACGTGTTCTGGTATTAATCTACACACTTATATACATTTTCTATACTGTTGGATGAGTGTGCTGGATGCTGTGTTTGTGATCACAGCAGCTGAATGTGTATCTGCCATGGCTTAGTAGAACTCATGTCGACTATAGTGTGCAGAGTCAGGGGTTGCAACTAGGCAGTGCAGATTATTTTGTTAATGGCCACAACAACAGCTGTTGGCTACAGAGTGACTAAGGCACTGTAGAACATTTGTAGGTGGGTATGCGCTGGTTTGTGAGAAGCACAGCATTACTGACCTGTGGTTGTGGTGTCCTGCACTGAGTTAGCCTCTACATTGCTTCACCAGTGTGGTAATCACATACCGATGGACAAACAGGCTTACACATGCTTGCTCCCACATACACACGTGCAACTTCGTGTATTTTGTTCACATTTGTCAACCGGGACAATCCGACTGTATGCTTGTCCATTGTCGGTGGTGGCCCAGGGTGTAGAGCTCCACATTGACCCCAGCTATTTATTCCAATTAATACTGGGGTGTTCACATTCATAGAGGGTAACAGACGTAACATAGCTACGTCCCCCATTCTTCATGCTTAGTTTATGTTAAAATGTTGGTATTATCCATGCTTAGGTCAGGTTTACATGTCAGGTATGACTGTTGACAAAGGTCAGTTTAAGGTGAAGTTGTATTCCTGTTTAACAAGTCTAGATAGGTTACATGGAGGTATTCAGGTTAGGTGTAGTTATTCCATACCTGTGTTGTACAGCAGAGGGGAATAGTTAAGGTGTAGGTAGGTAGGTAGTGGGGGTAACATTGTAACTGTATAGTAGCCTGTAGGTATAATTGGATGGGGAGCAATAGGGAAGGTTTGTTGGATGTTGGGATTTGTATGCAAGGCAGGACAAGAGGTGTTGGTATCACTAGTTGATGTAGTGGTATAGAGTATGAGGTGGGGGGGGTTCACAAGGTGGTGAGCCTGTGCTGCTCCAGGTGTGCTTGTGGTGTTCCTTCATGTGTTATTTACATGTGTACTGTGGGACATCTGTGATACTACATGTGGGTTGGGGTTCCAGATACTGGCAATATAGTGGGAGGAAAGGGTGTCACCTACGTGTAACTGTAAACATTAATAGTAATGGAACAGGGGCTGATAGGTACATGGTGTGCATGGGGCACAAAGGGGGGAGTTAGTAGGGGAATTATCCAGGGATGTGCAGGACGGCTGCAAGGAAGGTCCACAGCTGGCCATGTTGTCTACGACAACAGCTGTACATATACACTGCATTTGGTGTTTACATTGGACACTCACACCCTTGGGTGGGGATGAGGACTACAATAATACCTTGTGATGCCAATTAGATCGACTTACATGCCTACAGTGGGGTGTTGCGACCATGGGTTCATAGGTGTTGTGTAGTGGGTTATGCAACAGCACATATGGTTATACTGTAATTTGCCATGTAAACTGGACTGTGCTGTGGTGGGGCCCATATCGGGAATGGCTGCTCGTTAGGCAAAAACATACCTGTCGACTGTACAGTTTCCGCAGACTGTCCAGAGTTTGCTTCATAATATTGGTGTGTTCCTCTTACAATCTGCACCTGTCTGGCAATTACCTGGGAGCTGAAATTATGAAATACAGACAAGTATTTGGGTTTAAGACTCCACATCCTTCAGATGAGTCATGCTAATGCATAACTACCAAACACATAACCTATTATTCTATAAGCTTTCTAAGGTTGTAAGTGGAATATGTAATTTCTATCCCTATTTGTCCCCCCAACGGTTTAGGTTCTGTCCAGAGGTTTTGCTCTTAGAGGCTGAGACGTATAGGGAGAAGCTCTGCCCAATTCGCAATATTACTTACATCCCCAGGGCGGTCCGAATACAACTGCACCAGCCAACACCTGCATGCCTAGGCCCATAATTGCATACCCATAGTTCCTCCACCTGCCCCTCCTCTACAGCACTCATCCTTGCTGTGGGTGCAGGTGGGGTCTAACCACACCACTACATACTGCCCACTCTCCACGTCTCGGGACCCATGTCATACGTGGTCTCGACCCATGGGTCATCAGAATTGCCCAAAGTTATGGTCCATGTACGTACATGGCCTGCTTAGGTAAATCATTACAGGGACTAACTCTGATCATCATCAATTTTTGGGGTGCCCCACAAGGGACATTAATGTCTTTGTTTCAAGACTAGACTTGGCAGGTCTCTCCCACTGGTAGTATCCTGGCTGTAGTCTGGAAAGAAGTGGTGTGTTTACTTGTATCATGTGTTTGTATGTTTCACCTGTCTAGCTGAGGTGGGGTTGATGCCATGTGCTACACATTTGTTGATTGGACCCCCTCACCCCCATTGGCATGGCCTGTGAACATATGTAATATATATATATATATATATATATATATATATATATATATATATATATATATATATATATATATATATACATATATAGATCTGCTGTATACGATAATTAAATAAATTGTTTTCTAGTCCTGAGAAGCTTTTCTCACCGGGTCTCTGCTGAAAATGAGCCAAAAGCTCAGCCAGACTTACCCAGCTAACATATGTAAATGAAATAAATAATAAAATAAATATCTTAGCTCTATAAATATATATGCGCATGTTTACACACATATATACTTATACATTTCTACATATCTATATACACATATATATATATTTTATTTAACATTTGTTAACTGGGAAAGTCTGACTTGGAACAAAGCCAATTCTCAGTGGAGGCCCAGGGAGAAAGGCTCCAGATGCATGTCTTTGTAATGTGGGAGGAAACCCACACAAACGCAGGGAGAACATGCAGACTCCACACAGAAGGCACCCCAGCCAAGAATCAAACCAAAAAACCTCTTACTGTGAGGTGACAATGCTACCGCTGCACTACTGCACCATCCTTGGATATCGATATATATAGATATATATACATATGGATCTAGGACAGTTGATTGAAAGACTAACTGTCTGAATCCAACCCTACCGAACACCGTTTACCCTAACTGCTTTCAACAAAAAAGCAGTTTTGGTAAACAGAAGGTAAAACACACACACACACACACACACACACACACACACACACACACACACACACACACAAAAAAGAACGCACACAGCATGTTTACTCAGGGGGACTTTGCCCCCCTGCACCCTCCACACCCCCCTACTTTTATATTCTCACTCTGAGATAGCACTACAGTGGGGAAAAGGGAATATTCCCTTAACCCCACAGTAGTCCGATCTCGCCCACTACCATTTCCCCCCGATTCCCTGTACTTTTACGAAAGTTTCTCGAAAACACTTTTTTCGATAAAAAGTGCTTTTGCGAAACTGTGACAGCCCGTTTCACTTTCTGTGAAAAAGGCTTTCAGTAGACTGTTCGGGTTCCATATATATATATATATATATATATATCTGTATATGTATGTATGTATGTATATATATATATATATATATATATATATATATATATATATATGTATATATATATATATATATATATATATATATATATATATATATATATATATATATATATATATATATATTGCTGTATATATATGTCTAATGACATATGGATGTATGGGTGTCTGTATATGTACATATCTAAATGTGGGTTTTAAATTATATTCTGTCTCTGTATGTATACATTTATACTACGGAGAGGTATAACTCCATGTATGTAAGGGTATATATACACACACACACACACCTCTACATTTTTATATCTACATCTGGTTATTCCGTTTTTTGCCATGTACAATAGACTGTGCTGCAGTGGGACTTGTAGCAGGAGTGGCTGCCCATTGGGCGGTGGCCCTGCCAATGCACACTATTGCTTACATCCCTGGGGCGGTCCACATAGAAGCACTCCAGCCAACATCTGCACAGCTAGGCCCATAATTTCATACCCGTAGTTCCCAAACTGCACATCCTCTTTGGCACTCTTCCTTATTCCGGGTGCAGGTCGGGTCTGGCCATACCAGTACACTCTAACCACTCCCCACTTCTTGAGACCCATCATGTATGTTGTCTCGCCCCATGGATCATCAGGCTTCCCCTACCTTGTAAACCGGGAACATGCATGGCCTGCCATTGGACATCGGTGTAATGGCAGGAAGCCCAAAAATCAATGAATTTTTGGGTGTCCCACAAGGGACATACATGTCTTTGTTTCAAGATTAAACATGGTGGGTCTCTCCCACTGGCAGTAACCTGCCTGTAGTCCAGGAAGCAGTGGTGTGTTTACTTTTTTTGTGTGTCTGTATGTCTCACCGGTCTAGCAGGGGGTTGATGCTATGTGTTACACGTTTGTTGATTGGACCCCTCACCCCCATTTGCACGGCCTGTGAACATATGTAACTCGTAATTGCTGTATCATATCCTAGCTATATATATATATATATATATATATATATATATATATATATATATATATATATATATATACATAACTATATACATATATATCTGTATATGTATGCATACGTATATTCTTCTTCTTTCGGCTTTTCGGGGTCGCCACAGTGGATCACCTGTCTGCTCATGATTGGCAGTGGAGTTTTATGGTGTCAAGTTGCCAGCCCGGCACCCAACCTTCCACAGAAGGCACACAGATGCACACACACAGACACACACACACACACACACACACGCAGTCATGCCTAGGGTCAATTTAGAGTGTCCAGTCCACCTACAGCATGTCTTTGGGATGTGGGAGGAAACCCACGTGACCACAGGGAGGACATGCAGACTCCGCACAGAAGGCACCCCAGCCAAGGATTGAACCAGAGAACCTCTTGCTGTGAGGCGGCAATGCATACATATATATATATATATATATATATATATATATATATATATATATATATATATATATATATATATATGTTTATATATAGCTGTATGTATATATATATATATATATATATATATATATATATATAATATTTGGATGTATGGGTGTCTGCATATGTATATATCAATATGTGGGTATTTATATGTATTCTGTCTCTGTATGTATACATTTGTACTACGGAGAAGGAGAGGTATATCTCCATGTAGCTATGGGTAGATATACACACACATACATCTACATATATACATCTACTTCTGGTTATTCTGTTCTTTACCATGTAAAATAGACTTTGCTGCAGTGGGACTCTTAGCGGGTGTGGCTGCTCATTGGGTGGCGCCTCTGCTCAATGAACACTATTGTTTACCTCCCTGGGGCTGTCCGTATAGACCCACTTCAGCAAACACCTGCACACCTAGACCCATAATTAGCTACCCATAATTCCCCCACCCGCACCTCCTCTACAGCACTCATCCTTACTCTGGGTGCAGGTCTGGTCTAAACAAACCACTACATACTGCCCACTCTCCACTTCATGAGACCCATCTCATACATTGTTTTGACCCACGGGTCATCAGGCTTTCCCACCATTATATTCCGGGTATGTACATACCCCACCTTGATAGGTCGTCGCATTGGCTTTGACCCATAACAAGACAGTTTTTGGGGTGTCCCACAAGAGATGCTTCTGTCTCTGTTCCAAGATTAGACTTCACAGGTCCACTGTGTCCCTCCCCTGGTTGTACCCTGCCTGTGGTCTGGGAAGCAGTGGATAGGTTACATAGTTTGTGGGTTTGTTTGTATGTATGTTTCCACTGTCCGGCTGGGGGGGGGGGGGACTCATGCTACGTGTTACACATTTCTTGCTTGGGCCCCTCAGCATGGCCTGTGAACATATGTTATTCTTGGGTGCTGTATCTTCTCATAGGTATATATCTGTGTATATCTACGCACACACACACACACACACACACACACACACACACACATATATATATGTGCATATATATATATATATATATCTGCATGTATATATATATATATATATATATATATATATATATATATATATATATATGTCTGCATACACACACACACACACACACATATATATATATATATGTCTGCACACAGACACACACACACACACACACACACATATATGTATATATATATATATATATATATATATATATATATATATATATATATATATATATATATACACACAGACACACACACACACACACACACACACACACACACACACACACACACACACATAGCTGTATATATATATATATATATATATATATATATATATATATATATATATATATATATATATATTACTACATGTGGATGTATGGGTGTCTGCATATGTATATCTGTTTTTGTGGGTATTTATTTATATGTCTATCTATGTATGTATACATTTGTACTACAGAGAGGAGAGGTATATATCTATATAGTTGTGGGTATTCATACGAACACATATACCTCTAAGTCTTTAGCTACATATCCGGTAATGTTGACTGGTATTGCTGGGTACTGTGTTTCGTGTGCATACCAGCCAACCTTGTGTGCCACATATGCTTTGCGATACCTACGACTGACTCCGTTAGTGTACACAGACCAATTTGTGACACCGGTCATTTGATACGGTGTGCTTAAGGCACTTTTAAGCAGTTGTGAGGGGGGGTTTGTGCAGAGGTTAGCATTGCTGACTTCCAGTCACTGTGTGTTACATGCAGTTAGCGTGTCCTTTGCTTGGTCTGTGTCGGCGGTGCTTCACCCCACCCATACACACTTGCACATGCTTACTATTGCTTACATTTGCTTACTACTGCTTATCTGTGCTTACGCCTGCTTATTGCTGACTTATTCATTCTGGTACTGACTGTTCACATGTGCATTTCATGCAGTACTCCAGTTCACATTTAATTGTTATTTGGTAGTTTCTACAGCAATAAAATGTACATAATTGTTCGTATACAGATTACACTTGGAAAATGGTATGTGCGGCAGTGGGACTTGAGCTGGGAATGCCCCCTCCTTAGGCGGATGCTCTGACCACTACACTATTACTGTGCTGCTTCATTTGCTATACCTTCCTTGTTATCCTCTTCAGCCTTTCATGCTGTTTTAACCATAGCTACGTAATGGGCAGACCCACGTACCTACAGTTAGCTGTACTCGGAGTTTTAAAAACATTACTAAAAAGGTCTCTTCATGTTTCTTTCAGTGTACTGTTGCTGTTGAACACATGGGGACTGTTGGTGGAGATATGCGGACACTTATGGGTGGTCTTGCTCTTTTATGTACACATTATTCTGTTCTACTTTGCACAGGCACGTTTATTCTGAGAGCTCTGCTCTCAGCCACGCTCCCTGCACTCATCCATGCTCTTTGTAACATTAGGTGTTCTGGTAGAGCGCCTTCCTTAATATGCATGGCACGCTTCCATCCTCCTCTTAAAATGGAGCTTCTGTGCAGGACTAGAGTAGTCCTGCATGGAGGATTAGTGAATCTGACGGGACATCATCATTAAATAGCTACAGAAAGTAATAGACCAGAATATAAATATTCACTTAGTTTAATTTCTTCATGTCTTTTGAGTCTCTAGTACCCTAACAGGAATCGAGTCCATTCCTAAGTCAAAGTATGATAAAATTTCACTGAATTAGTATTGTTTCAGTCTTTGATGTTAGCCAAAGTGCTGTTCGCAGTACCTACAATGTGCCATGAACTAACTCCTTCTGTAATTCATATGGAGTTACTCATATCAGTAGCATATCTTAATATGACTGTAAATTCATTTTTTATGAATCCTGTTGCTCCTACTACTATTAGAACTGTCTCTGTATCCTTCTTCCATATTGCTCTCATTTCTGCCTGCAAGTCATGGCATTTTATGAATTTGTGTCTCTCTGTACATAAGATACTGTAATTACTGGGTGTAGCAATTTCAATGGTCAATGCTACTTTTGTTTTCTCTTCATTGACTGCTATATCAGGTTTTCTCAAATTTGTTTTTTGAACTGTTAGTAATGGGTGATCCCATGTGATATAAACTTTATCATTCTCTACAGTGCTTTGTGGTTTACTTTCTAATTCTTCTCAGCTGCTTAAATATTGTACTGTTTGCACAATCCCCAATTCAACAACCTTGCCACTTTATTAGGCCTTTTGGTACACAGGCTCTCTACCATTAATTAGTGTTATCACACTTAGCAGCAAGATGTGTGACTGTTTCCAGTCCTGTTTTGCAAAACCTGCATTTTGTCTGTTTCTCCCACACGTTCAGTGGACTTTGCAAACCAATGTGTATGTAGTCCACAGTCCTGGGCTGCTAATATTAACCTTTCTTTTTCTTTATATTCTTTCTTTTCTTTTCTTTCTTTGGCACATTTTGCCTGATTTTTGTCTACTTCTGGCTTGATTTCATTCTGGCTTGACACTGATATGCTTCTGCCAAACTAAGCAGGCATGTCATCCTAGATTTGTTCTACTTATGTTTTAAAACTTTTACTGTTTTGGAGTTGACAAAGTCAGCAGATTTGCATACAGTCCAATGATTACAGATCTATACATGTAGTCAGTTTCGAGGAAGCCCATACCTCTTTCAGAATGAGGAATATATAATCTTGGTATACACTGTTTTCTATACATCATTTGATAAGCATGAAGCATCTTTTTGTTCTTCCTGTCCAAATGATCCAATACCTTTTGGGGCCAGTCACCCCAAAATTGTAAGTTAGAACAGGAAAAGCAAATCAGGTTATAGCTTGAACTGTTCCTAGATATCAGGGGTGTTTTCAGTATTAATTTTAGTCTTAGGTTCATAGGTTCATAGGTTCATACTAGGCTATCTGCCCGAGGGCATTTACAAGCCTAGCCCATAGTTTTGTGGCTTACGCCACCCCTTTAGTATGGGGAATTATACCCATTATTTTGCTGTGCCTCTGTTGAGCAGTGACACTGAGGTAATCCCTGGGGTATATCTGCGATCTCCCATCCATTGGTCAAGATTTATCTTGAACAAGGCCAGCGAGGTGCTCTGCCTCACATATACCGGGATTTTATTCCACAGCATAGGGAGTCTTTGGGTGATGAATCTATCCCTCCAGCACGTCCTATTAATAGCCGTGTCGAGGTTTAAGTCTCCGCCCTTGTGACTCTGACAGATCTAGATTTTTGAGGTGAAGCATATTCATCAAATCTGGGTTTGACATGGCCTTGTATGTTAGGCAAAGGTCACCTCTGAGCAAGCGGTGGCGACTGAATAGAGCTGGAGTTCTTTCAGTCGGGCAGCATAGGACAGATGTTTGAGACCCTTTATCCTTTTGGTGAGGAACTTTTGTGGCCTCTCCAGCTGCTGCAAGTGTCGGGTCAGATACATTCGAATGGGGCATTGTACTCAATCATTGGTCTGATGAGTGATGAGTATAGGAGACTATGACCTCCCTTGATCTAGATGAGAATCCCTTCATGATAAGGTGGGCAATGTAGAAGGTCTTCCTAACTACTTTAGCTACATGGGTGTCGAATGACAGACTACTATCAACCTGGGTCCCCAGGTCCCTGATAACTTCTTCTGTGCTCAGTGGATTGCCACCTATTTGGTAGCTAGGGGTAACCTTGTTTTTTCCGAAGGGTATGACTATGCATTTTTTGGCATTTAACTTTAGGCCATGGCTCTGGCACCAGTTATCCGTTTCTGTGAGACCCTTCTGAAGGATATCTGTGTCAGATGTGTTTTCTACTATGGCACCCAGTTTGCAGTCATCTGCAAACTTTGTCAGCCATAACCCTCCTGTGTTTGCTTGTACTTCGGAAAAGTAGATGCCAAACAAGAGTGGGCCCAGGACTGAGCCCTGTGGTACACCACTTGTGACAGGCTTTGAGTCTGACATGGCGCCAGCAACTCTGACCCTGTGGGTTCTGTCACTCAGCCAGTTTGCAACCCATCTTGTGATGTATGGGTTAACATTTAAGCTGATGAGTTTTTCAATGATACCCAAGTGGGTAAATTTTGTTCATGTTTTATTGTTGATCCTTCATCAGTTCTCAAATGTGTATACATTCCATCCAGCTCAAGTTCCTTTATATCTCATTCCTGTCCCAGAATGATATTTTTTTGGTGCTGCAGCTTTCCTGCTTTAAATGTTGTTTTTGCACACTTATGAAGTCCAAATAACATTCTTACATCATCTGAGAAAGTTTTAACCTCTTGTGGTTGTGCTTTCAGTTCCTCATCAAATAAACTATACAGTTTTAAATCATCCACAAAGAGAAGATGAGAAGTCTTTACACTTGTTTGTTTTCTGGGACCCATGTTTTAACCGTGATGTGACATAATCTGCTAAGTAGCTAGCTTAATGGTTTAAGGGCAAGACAAAAGAGCAGCAGTGACAAAGAGTCACTCTGGAATATCCTCCTTTGAATTTTTATCCCTGGGATAATAATTTGTCCTTTACCATAGCTTAGCTACAAAGTGGTTTGACACTGTTTCATGGTCACTGTAATGTAACTGATCAATGTACGGTGAATCTTATACATCTATTAGCATTCCCTTATCCATGAATGTGGAATGTTAGCAAATGATTTTTTTTTTTTTTGTAATCTGTATCATAATTAGATTCTTCCCCTTTCTATAATTCCATGTTATGACTTTATTTAATAACTAATGATCCTTTGTTTTACATAACTTTCTTTTGTTACCCTTCTGTTCTATTGCCATGATTGACTTTTCTTCTAAATGATTATAAACTCTGTCGACATCAATCTCAGTATATAGTTTATACATCGTTGGAAAGCAAGTTATTGGTCTATAGATTTTAAGAGAGTTTGCACTTTTACTGTTAAGGAGAAGTATAATTTTTTCATGTTGATAAGCAGGTTGGTATCTGTACAGGATGTGCATATAAGTAGTTCTTACTCAAAGCTAAATCTTTGTGCAAAGCTATTAATACTTTTAGTCACAAGTTAGGTATTGCATCTGGGCCTGGGGCTTTCCACTTAGAAGCATTTCATAATTTTGTTTCAATTTCTCTGGCCATGACTTCCTCCCATTTCATATCCTGTACATTTGAACTTCTTGCTATTTCTTTTACTTCTTCTGTCCATTCAGCATCTTTGTTATGTTACACTGCATATTCATAGATATTTCTGCAAAATATGTCTATTTTATTTCTTTTTTGGAGGTGTTTCTATTCCTTTTGCTTTGTTTCCCAATTCTCTGTAAAACCTCTTTAGGTCATCAATGAATTGCTTATTTTGTACTTTTCCTTTATATTTATCTGCACATCTGCTAACTTTCTTGCCTTTGCTGATATCTTTTTATTTGCAATATTGTTTTGCAATAGTGGATGATTGATCCTGGTTCTGATACTGACCATTGCTTTTATCACATCTATCCTTCTAAGTATTTTTGTTGATCTATTCCTTCTTCTATACTCTTCTAACAGTAACACTTCTTGTCTTAATTTCTTTACATTTTACTCTATTTGATGTTTCCATAATAGCATTTGATTTCTTCCCTTCCTTTCCCTTATTGGCTTGTGTTTTTGTGGTAAGACTTTGGGCCGGATTCACAAAACCTCCGTGTAAGACCTAATATGTCTTACTCGGAGGCTGCAGTTGAATGGTATGACGGCAGCGTGTCATGAATATTCATGAGGGCACGCTGACTCATCCATAACTCTTACACGGACTGAGTAGGCAAGCAGGGGGCGTGTCCGACGCCCTTGTAAGGTCTAAAAAAGCATAATGTCAGCAGACAAGAGCGAGTCCGCTCAAATGTACTTGCACCCAACACCACACTCTCTGACACTGTAAACCCCCATCAGAGTTATAAAATGGAAAAAATTATTTTTTTTTTTAAATCCACGATATAGCTGCCCGTATTTGCACTTGTTTGCGCGGGTGTGCCCATTGCTTAACCACAGTTAGCAATTGTGACATTGAAGAGCATATAAGAACTACTTATGCAAATGATTCCAAATAGCAATAGCGTAATGGTAGAGTGTATGCACAAAGAGAAGGCATTCACAGTTCGAATCCCAGCACTCCCTTCTTATTTATGTTTTAAATCAGTATTTGAAATAATACCAGACAAATATGATTAAAATTTTATTAAAAGCAGTGACATGGCCAATGTATCAGCGAACAAAATATATATATTTTAAAAGACCCAGATATATAATAGCCTGCTGTTAAGCAACGTTTTACACAGCTAAACACAGGTGCCCATAGTTTAATAGTGCTATACCCATCTAAACAGAGGTGCCCATAGTTTAATACCACTTTATCCAGCTAAACAGAGTTGCCCATAGTTTAATAGTGATTCACCCAGCTAAACAGAGTTGCCCATAGCTTAATAGTGCTTCACCCAGCTAAACAGAGTTGCCCATAGTGTAATAGCGCTTAACCCAGTGCAATAGAGTTGCCCAACGTTTAAAAACACTTTACCCAGCGCAATGTGTTTGTGCGGGCGTGTGTGCCGCATCAACCAGGGCACTGTAGGGCACCGTGGAGCAACGTAGAGCTAAGTTGCTTAAAAGCAGCCACACCCCCTAGCCTGTCTAAACAGTATTAAAATAAAAGAATGAGAAGGTTTGAACCCAGGACCTTTTGCATCATAATCAGAGTACAGAACCACTAAGCCATGACAACATAAGGAAAACAACCACTATTAACATACATAAACTTAGGAATGGTAGTTTAACCATTACTAAGCAGGTCTGCAGTCAGCTGAAAATCTTACAAAACGGCCAATCACAAAAAAGTGTGGGAAATGTGGCATATTTAAGCCCCACAGGTGGGAATACATGCCATAACTGATTGTAGCTCACATCTGTGGTCAGAATGTCTGGTGTTGGAGAGGGAGTGTGCTTCTGAGCGCAGAGATGGAGCACCGAGGAGTCCAAATACATGGTTTGGCTCCTAGTCCACCGTCATGAGGCAAGACTCCTGCAGGGCCAGTTCCAAGGGATGGAGTACAACGCAGAGGCTTGGAACCAGTTAGCTCGTGACCTCACCAGTGCCACAGGCATTGCCTGAACTGGTGAGCAGGTCCATCACCACCATGCGGACCTGAAGAGATGAAAGGAGGACCGCATGAACCAGTGGATACAGGAGGCCCGTGGGATGCGGGATGCCCCACAACTGAGTATGTAGCCATGGAATGCAGTATGTAAGGATTTAAAATGGAGTATGTATAATGGATATGAATGTCTCAATATCCCTTCATTTACTTTACAGCTGCAGGTGACCGTGTTATGAATCAGCAAGCCTAAGAAGATAGGTTGCTAAGGCTGTGCCGCCAGGCAGGTTAGTGATTATTCTGCATGTATTGTTTTATAAAATATGGGATTGAGCATGAAAGAAAGTTTTGTAGTCCAATAATACAGCCATAAAATGGACTGAATAAGTCCTCTGCATGTACTGCCAGATAAAAACACTAGAGAAGCAGAAAAAGAGTGTAGTAACCCATTTAGAAAGGTAACAAATGTCTGGAATAATATCTCTGCAGGCAGTGTCATATAAAATAATATGTGAGTGAGCCTGAAAAAAGAGTGTGCTAACCTATTAATAAAGGTATAATATGTTGTGAACATGTCTGCCATATATACCATTAGAACAAATAAATGAGTGAGCCTGTGGAAAAGTGTGTAATGTCATTAATAAAGGTCTAAATCCCAGAGTGTGTCTGTTTCACTTAGTATGAAATGTTGTTGTACCCTTGCATTATACAAATAGTAATGTGTTAGAAAGTGACTGCAGTCCCATCTAAAGTGGGTGATGGAAGTGCTAGTAGCTGTGAAGTAAATATACAGTCCTCAACAGTCAGTTACTGGCTGGCATGCATAAGTAAATCTGGCACACGAGTAGCATGCAAATATGTTCCCCAGAAATGTAAGTGTGCTTCAATAAATGCAGGGTTCTGTACAATTAGAAGTGAAAATGTCATGTGAAAACATCCAGATATGTAGATAAATAAATATAAATGCAACCATGAAATATGTAGCAGTAACATCTGCATCCTGGACAGTTAGTATGTGAGATATAGGTCAAGTATAGATTGAACTAGCCAAACCCATTACACAACCTAATGCATGGTGGCAAGTGTAATAATACATGTAGGGAATATACACCTGCAGTCACTAGGAATGTAGTGTAGAGTAAAAGTGTTTATAAGATGTTAATGGAGGTTTTTTCTACACCCTACTGTTTGTGCATAAACCATGCAATTCCACACCTCAATGGGTATGTGTAATCTTAAATATTTGTTGGGATATATGTCCTATTGTTCCATAAATATTTGCACTCATGTTGATGCATGTGCCCTGTTCAAACACCACGTTCATGGTGGCCTTTTGCTACCAATCATCCCTGCATGTGTTTGGAATAACCACTGTTGTTCAATATATGCATGTGTTATGTTTGCTGTTCAACTGTTGGAACTGTGGTGTGTTGGGTTAATGGGAATATTACTGCATGCTGTTACAACTAATCTGGAATGCTATTGTTTATGTTGTAATGAAACACACTGAGTCACAGAACATATGGGAAGGCCGGTCCCAGCGGACCCACCTGTCCCTCCTCAGTTGGCGAGTGCACCTGGCACCAGTGGCTCTGGTGCCCAGCCTGGACTCCCCTCCTCCGCTGGTCCTGTGCCACCTTTGGGTGGAAGCACTGCAGGGGATGGGGCTCATCTCCCCCATGCAAGTGTGAGTGGAGAAGGGCCACCTGTCACCCTTCGAAGGGTCTGGACTGTGGTGCGTAGGGAGATCCAGCGTTCAGTCACTTATCCCCTACGCCAGCTTGAGGCAAAAGTGGCACATCTCATGGGTGAGCCTGCCTGTCCTACTCAGCCTCCAGCACAGCCATCCCCAGGGCTGTGAAGGTGCAGTGGTGACTGCCCATGGGTGGGGATCTCAGTTCCATTGTTACCATCTGTGAGCTCATGGGCTTGCGATTTCCAAACAACCTTCCCCATCAATTGTGTTCACCCACCTCATGTGTCACATTCCACCCCTGTATGTGTCTTGTTTGTCTTGTCTGTTTACCTCCCCAACCTACCTCCCCAAATATACCTATTCCCCCTACCTCACTTACCACTCTCACCTGAAAAAAAAAAAAAAAAGGGCAATCTGTACCCGAAAAAAAATTACGCCCCATACATAGCTTCCTATTTTGCACACATGTCCATAGGACATGTACACCAATAATTCTAATTGGCAGTGCAACAAACTATGTTGTCCTCACCCCTCTCTCAGGGGTGGAAGGTCTCAAAACTCACTCCAAATTTTCAACATATGCACAGCTGTTGCTGTTAAAGAAATGGGCAGCTATGGGCATTCCCTACACCCTTCCTGCACATCCTGAGCTTGTTTTCCTTCTGTCTGTACCTCTCTGTACCCCCTTTTTTCACCACTTTCCTATCTCCCCATTTTCTTTTCTTTAAAAGAAATTAGCATGGGGGTTAGTGGGAGTAAGCACTTTTAAGCAGTAGTTAGCTGGGGTGCGCGAGTGTGAGCTTGTGTGCGCTTAGCTAAGCATTGTTAAGCGTCATGCAAACCCACGCCAACCCGCTTACAACTGCTTAAAAGTGCCTTAGTCACTCTGTATGACAAGACCCTTGTATTGCTCAGCAGCAAAATAAAAATACCCTTGTCAATCTCAAACCCGGGACCTTGGATTCACTAGTCTGCATGAAGTACCACTTAACCACAGCAGATATATAATAACTTAGTGCTGAAAGCTATTTATCATGCATTACCATGAGTGAATGTAAAGGGAAAATAGGAATGGCATAACACAAATCTTGTTCTGTGGGCCTTAATCAGCAGGTGTTGTTGAATTGCATGACATGACTGTGAAAAGAGAATCAGCCATGCTAGTAGGGAATAAGGTTACAGTAGCAGCTTACAAACCCCACACAGTATCAGAGCAGGATACACACTGGCATATTAGCATGGGTCACAGGCCAGACCTCCCAACAGTGACTGCTATACAGTGATGACCCTGATTAGTAAACAAAAGTTAGCTGTGCCCCTCAGACTCCCTGTGAAATGTAATAACAGTAGGCAGAAAGGTGTTGAATCTCACTTAATAACAAATGTCAATAAGTGAGAGTAGACACCGCTTGCACATCAGAAAAGGTGTAGTAATATAAATGGTCTGAATCACCCAAAGTCTGAACTGAAAAATGTCAGAACTATATCACAGGTGTATCCCAGTTATATGTACCTTTCCCTGAGGCTGTACAAATATATACGTGAGAGTATCTGAGGCCTGGAAGAGTCAGAAACACACAGGCATATCAGCTTGTCTGCTGTTACACACTCTGCAAATAGCTGTAGAATGAATCCCACAAGCATGCCCTTATGTAGAAGTACAACACAGAAATAGCAAAAGATGTAGCCATGTACTGCTAGCAACCACCTTTGACAATGCCATTGTTCAGGTGCTGAAAAGACTGCTGTGGTGCACAGTCAAAGAATACTAGGCTGACCTCTGTCTATCATCTGGATATGTCCACAAGTGGGAGCTACTCAGACAGACTACAAGCCTTCATAGACTTACAGGTACACAGCAACTCTGCATTTCAGCAAGATAAACATCACACGATAATAAATAATGCACACTGCAGTTCTGCACCCCTACCCAAAGGTACTATATACCCGTGTAGTCAGGCACAACCAAGGGTGTAGGTAGGCATACACAGTACAGAAATATGCCCAGTCATCCTGAGCAGACTGTGCTAATGCCAACACAAACCACAAAATGTTCAGATGTGAGTAACGTACTAATGACGGTATAGCTGTTCACAAACAGTGCATGTGCCTGATATTCATAATTGGTAGTACAACATACTTAGATGTCCTCACCACTCTCTCAGGGGTGGAAGATTTCAAATATCCCACCTAATGTATTGCATATGCACAGCTGTTGCTGATAAAGAAATTGGCAGCTATGGACCTTCTCCACACCCATCGTGTACATCCCAAGCTAGTTTCCCTACTGTCTTCCCCTCTTTGAGCACCCTTTATCACCACAGTCCTATCTCCCCATTTACTTTTCTGTCAAAGACATGAGCGTGGGGGTTAGTGGGAGTGAGCACTTGTAAACAGTAGTCAGCGGGTTTGCACCAGTGTGCTCATGTGTGCGCCTAGCTTAGCATTGCTAAGATATGATAAGCCCCGCCAAGCTTAGCTTACTATTGCTAACATAAAATAAGCTAAGCTAAGCTTAGCTTAGTATTGCTAAAATATAATAAGCTAAGCTAAGCGTTGCTTAGCATCGCTAAGCGTCACGCAAACCCATGCCAACTTGCTTACAACTGCTTAAAAGTGTCTTTGTCACTCTGTATGACAAGGCCCTTGTATTGCTCAGCAGCAAAATAAAATACCATTGTCAGTCGCAAACCCTACACCTTGGACTCACCAGTCTGCATGATGTACCACTAAGCCACACAATAGCTTGGTGTTGAAAGAAATATAACATGCATTACAAGGAGTGCATGTAAAGGGAAAATAGGAAAGTCATAGGAATACATTGCAATAAAGAAATATGGCATGCATTACAAGGACTGAATGTAAAGGGAAAATAGGAAAGCCATAGGAATACATTGCAATAAAGAAATATAACATGCATTACAAGGACTGAATGTAAAGGGAAAATAGGAAAGCCATATGAATACATTGCAATAACTAATGTTGTATGCCAGTTAATTCCCTAATTCCATAAGAAAGTACATACTCCCATGTATCCAGTGTTAGCATTAGGAGGTGTGAGTAAACTTACACACTGAGAAGAGTGTACTTAAAGAAGCAACAGTCAGGTTTCAGTACAACATGCATTTCACTGGCTACAACCAAGCTTCAGATATGAGACATATACCAACATTCTGACTGACACAATAGTGTCCACAGCAAACAAGCATAGCTCCCACCTTCCAAAACTGAAAGGCCTACACCTACCTAACCTATCATTTTATAGCAGTGTCCTGAAATCACAGTGAGAACTGCAATTACCAAACAGTAGGCTGCATGCAATTACTAAATGGTGGGCACCAATTGGTGCAGAGGCCATCACATGCACATGTGCAGATACCTACAAAAGCAGCCTGTACTTGCTGTCCACACATGCAATAATATCATTGCAGCAACTGGAGAGAGAGAGAGAGAGAGCGAGAGAGACAGACAGACAGACAGACAGACAGACACAGTTGGAAAGACCAACCCAAACAAAAAAAAAAAAAAACAGAGGTGGTTGGAGACACCAAACAACCAAAACAACAAATAAAACAAACAAAGGCGGTGGAAGACACCAACCTAAACAAATTAAAAAAAAATACATCAACAGGTACAACAGACTGAGGTGAGAAATACAAAGGTAAGGTATGTAACACAGATGTATTTGCTGGCATCAGAATGATGTGTCTGAAGGGTACTCTACATTCTGTGAACACTCCTTATGTGGCAGCAGTCCGTATCTATATGTATATGCAGATGTGCATAGGGCAAGGGACATACTGCAACTGTTAGTGAAGGCTGGACATATATATGTATTTGAAGGTTGCTATGTGCACATATCTATGTAGGTTGTAGTGTGTGGCATTGAAAACAGCAAGCAGTGCAGGTATATGTCATGTGGTGGTTAAATGCTGTGGGACTGAGTTACAGCCAGTGAGGTCTGCTACGGGTATACAGCCTGAGGACAGCAAAATGCATTCTGCACAACACTGTGCAATATTATTATATTATTGTATGTCTCACAGCTGTTCCATAATTGATATTTCCACCATGAAAGGTGGGCAGTATATCTGCATATATGTGCATGTATATGTACAACAGTGGCTGTTTACAAGTATGTGTGTGTATATACATATATATATATATATATATATATATATATATATATATATATATATATATATATGTTATGTGTATACACACACACACACACACACACATATATATAATTATATATATATATATATATATATATGTATATATTCATATATATGTATATATATATATATATATATATATGTATATATATATATATATATATATATATATATATATATACATATATATATATAGATAGATAGATATATACATATATACATATATAGATATATATAGATATATATAGATATATGCAGATATATATGGATATCTATGGATATATATATATATATATATATGTGTGTGTATATATATATATATATGGATATATATATATATATATATATATATATGTGTGTGTATATATATATATATATATATATATATATACATATATGTATATAGATATATAGATATGTATATATAGAGTGATATATAAATATATGTGTATATAAATATTTATATATATATATATATATATATATATATATATATATATATATATATATATATAGTGAGAGAGGGAGACACAGGGTCAGACGTATTGCAACAGGTGCCTGGTGACCAATGCATGGTCTGAACACCAGTGTTGATACGGCAGTGCTATACCCCATTCCAAAACACTTTACCCACTAACTACCAGATAGGTGGTTGCCTGACTAACATTGAAGGTGTCAGAAGGGAACATGGGACACAGGTGGACAGTAGCATCCCCTTTGATATTCACACTGCCACACTAGTCTTGTAATCTGTCTACGTGGTACGTGTAATCACAAACAATGTGACATGTACGGAAATATAGGTCAGTGTTCCCCTGTACTCATCACAATGCCCCATGTGGTATGTACCTCACATGACAAATACAGCAAGTGGAAAGACCACAGACATATCTCACAAAGGGTAATACTGCCCTGAAACACATACCCTATGCAGACTGAGTCACATAACCACAGCTACAGTGCATTGTATACTGGCCACCCAGAGGTTACCTCTGCCAAACATACAGGGGTATGCCACATCCATAGCAGTCAGACATCCATTATGTCAACACCTCACAATCCCAGTTGGCTGCACACCCTAGGTCCCTAGTCCTTGCAACCTCACTAAACAGCACATGCTGGAGGGATAGACTCCTATTGGCAAATATGCCATACTCTGGAGTAAACCACCCAACATGAACAAACAAGGCTCCTCAGTAGCAGATGTCAGACATACCCCTGATGATTGTCTGGGGGATAGGTAACACACCCTGGGAATCACCTCTGTGTATCCGGTTGACAGGAGGAAGTGAAATCTAATTACATGTGTGCCACAGGCTAGGGTAGCATATGGCTTGGCTGCTGTAGGCCCCAGGGACAATAGCGTATTACCTACTTATGACACAATGCACACAGACATGTACACAGTGCAATACCTGCTATGTGAGGTGGAATGAGTGTGACAGTGAATGTGTGCAAGGTCTGTGACGTTGTGATAGCTAGGTGTGAGGTTGTTTCTGTCATGGTTGTTTGTGTCCTAAGTGTGAGGCCAGAGAAAGATGTGTCAGTTATTGGGATGCAGACATAGTAGGATGGTATATGTTGTGACGTAGTTCCTTGTGTACGACTGTGGTGTCCCATCATAAGCTGAAGCAATACATGTATGCTCAGTAATTGGTACTGCTGGTGAATCCAGTCGACATTTGAACTGTTGTACCACCTGAAGCTGTAGGCCTAAACAGCACAGTGTGGCATATGTTCACATTCCCTGGTAACACTGTCTTTTGTGTTTCCTGCAGTCTGCACAGATTACATTCCTCAGGCATAGGTATCTGTAAGTAGGGGCACACAGTACTGTAAGGTACATAGCAAATGCTCATCTGTGTTAGCATACATTTGTGTGTTGTATAAATGTCTGATGTGTGTGTAATGATGCCTGTACCATGTCCACAATCACATGTGTGATGCAGGGTTTGCGTGTGTACCTAGCAACATGTATAATCTGTTACAGCAGTATGCCAGCTATATTAACAACTGTGCACATATGTTAGGTAGGGGTATGGCATCAACGACTAGGGTGGGTTACTGGTTATACTGTAACTGTACTTCACATTCATTGCAATGGATGACATATTTCTGCATGCATTAGCTTGATATGTACCCCCCTGGCAATGCTGTGCATTGCATCCCAAACAGTGAGCTGAGTACTGGTGTATACTGGTGTGTCATGTGGAGTGTGGCAGGCACTGTCAGCCAGTTGTGGGCTGAGCATTGATATGTGGTATTGAATGTGTGTATCCTCTGACAGACGAACAAATGCTATATATGGCAGTTAACTGATATCTGTACTGTGTAATGTTAAGTGTGCCACATGACTTGCTCACACATATCATTTACTTGTCTTCCAGGCCTATGGCTCATCACAGGAACTACTGCTACACAGCTACAGAGGAACAGGAAATCCACCACAGCCTGGTTCAGCACTATACCCTGCTGTTTTCAAGGGCCAGCCAGCACCAGCAGGAGTGTACTGCACTGTGGCAAGAACTTGTTCGTCTGGTAAATGACATAGGCATGCATAACCGGACATATGAGCAGGTATTCCATCACTGCAGTGATTTAATTAGACATGTCCAGCGGCGTGCGTCTGATATCCACAGACAACAGCTTGCCACAGGTGTTGGGGTGGCCATACATCCCCCCCTCACCAGAGTGGAGGAACTGCTGCTAAGTGTGGTGGCTTCTGGCCTACAGCAACAACAACATCACACATGTGTCATCATGGAGGCCGGAGCCACCCAGTATAGTGACATGGAGCATGCAGGTAACATGCCCTAGCTGTAGACTACTGTTACCTGTATTGTTAGATTATGCATGTGTGAGATGTGTACAGTGTTTAGCAATTGTGCTGCCTATTGTGTGCAATACTGATAATTTGAATAGTATCTGTACACCTATGCCTGTTGTTCTACTGTAGTTTAGCACACTCACAGTAGCAATGTCACAGTTGTGGCCACTGACAAACTGTGTCATATTCTTGCAGGTCCCTCTGGTGTGGCAGCAGGGCAGACTTTACATGCTGGTGAGCATGTTAACACTTTAAACTTGGTATTGAACTGTGCATGTCATAGGTGAGGTGTAGGCCATGTACACATAACACACCTACACATAATGCATGTTGTGTATGTTTGCTGTGTGACGTGAAACATCTCAGTAATGTCAGCAGCTGCCTCAATCACATACAATGCACATAGCATCAGACATAAATGTGGCAACACTGTACTGCACATTGGATAGGCATAGTTCACACACATGTACACAACACAACATGTTTGTTATACGCAGTACACCTCAACATGCTACACATAGTGTAACCGGACACCTGCTGCCAGGTCACACTTCAGTATCCCACATGTCATACACACACCACACATACCATACCTGAAGGGTAGGGGCCTAGCATGGGGCTGTGCAACACTCCTCAACACATAACATAGTCATGTTAGGCAATGCTCCCTACTGGACACCTCACACACCCTTGTGCAATGTGGCTGTGTAATTGGGAACTTAGCCACGGCACTGCGGTTCAGGTACAGCATGCTAGGCGGTGGTCTAGCACACTTTAGTGGCCTTGAGTGACCACATGATGCATGATGATGATGGCTATTGGTACTACACCCCATACTGTTACAATGTCCATGTCCAGGATTGGTATCCCATCACGTATACATGCACCACTCATCCCGTGTGTGTACATAGCATGCATGTGCTACATCTGTGTCCACAATTATCTGCTACAGACACAGACACTGCAATCAGACATGGAAATACATGTGACACACAGATAACACACACAGCCATGGTATGTATACCTGTGCATGATGGTGCACAGGACATTGCAGAGCTTATAATACTTGCACAGAAATGTTGTGTCCTTGTACACATTGTGTTCCAGGGTGTAGGCAATCACTGAACATGTACACACATGCACCACAGCCATGTACACTGTCATTAACTATGGCTGTCTACACTCACACTGCATGGACTTGATCAACACTTGTCCTGCATGCTGACAGTGTGGGTGACTGTTTGCCTTGTGATACTGTTACCCACCTTCAACCAGTATTGAGTATGATTTGGATTTCTGTTGTGTGTATCTGCTGTAGTGAGGAGTGTGCATGTGTTCCTGTGTTCCTGTGTGCATGTGTTCCTGTGGGCCTGTGTGCCTGTGTGCATATGTGCATGTGTGCATGTGTTCATGTGTTCATGTGTTCATGTGTGCATGCGTGCATGTGTGCATGTGTGCATGTGTTCATGTGCTCATGTGTGCATGCGTGCATGTGTGCATGTGTGCATGTGTTCATGTGTTCATGTGTGCATGCGTGCATGTGTTCATGTGTTCATGTGTGCATGTGTGCATGTATAGACCGTAACATGTGTTTCCTGTCTTCCTCTCACAGGTGCTGAGGTAGGGCTTGGTGAAAGCAGCAGGTGACCTGAAACCACTGCCACGGATAGTGGTGATGATAACACATGTATTTTGGCACAGGGAGATTTGACAGGGTCTGTCGTTGGTCCACAAATCGACAGTACACAGCGTTCAACCCCATCTATGCACACACTCATACTGCCATTACATCCCTCACCACCAATGGCCATAGGGGAGGGACAGCATACAGTTGGCATTGACCAGGAGAGTGTGGTACCAATGGCACGTGCATCCCCTCACAGCAGCCATAGCCGTAGACCTGGAATGGTACCACATAGGCGGAGGTCCAGGGGTTCTCGAGGGAGCACCACTGGACGTATTGCCCCTAGCAGGCGTGCCCTCACAGGTCTTACGATGACCACTATGTTCCGGGCTGTAATACAGGCTCAGGCACGTATGGAACAGTACACCAGGCAGGGACTTAGGGTGCAGAGGGCACATAAAACCGCTATCAATGACAGCATCCGTGACCTTGCCGGTGCCATCCGGACATACACCAAGGTCATTGATAGACGTTGGGGGGAGACAATAGATGCCCTCCACAACATGTCTTACTCAAGCCAGGACCATGCGGGATGGTTGCGATGTCGACACGGACGCATGCCAGCAACAGCTGGCAGTGGTCGTGGATGGCCTACAGCTCACAGCCGCTCCCGTAGTGGCAGTACCAGCCCCAGCAATGCTTGGGCTGGCCTGTCCATTGTCTGTCCCAGCAAACAATGTGCATGTGGTTCTGGCCAGTCCCAGCACGGACATGGGTCCAGTCATCATACCTCTGCCTCTGATGACAGTACCCAGTCAGGGTTGATACCCAATACCATCCGCAGCACCCCTGCCAGGCACAGGTACTGTGTCCATGGCCAGAGACAGTGATCTGTACAGCCAAGCAGGTACAGTCTGTGGCTGTCCCACAAACCACCGTATATAGCAGCCACATGGTGGAGCTGTGTGCATGCAGACACACACATTAAGCAAACAACTAAGGCTCACACATACACACACACATTACAGCAACATTGGCCCATGCTGTACTGTTGTCCCACACACACACACACACACACACACACTAACACACACACACACACACACACACACACACACACACACACACACACACACACACACACACACACACACACACACACACACACACACACACACACACACACACACACACACACACACACACACACACAGACATGTTGATTGGATGGGTCAATGTCAGGCTCTGGCAAACAACAAAATACCCTGTGCATATGATGATACCTGTGCCACCTCCTGTCATCTCCATTATCGACGGAGGGATAGGCTAACATGGTGCTGATGCACAGGGTGACACTATAGTAGTGTAGTAATAATAGCGAGTTGTCAACAAGGAAGTCTAACTACATCCTTGTAGGTATATCTGAGCAGACATTATGCATCAAAGCTCTGATTGTCAATGTAGCATTGTTTACACCACTGTTAGGTCTGAGTGTGTATTATCCACCCATGTGCCACTTGGATGATGTGTGATGTGTTGGCAGCATGTGTTAGCAAGTGGGCAGTACATGTGTGATGTGTGCAGTACAGATTAGCAAGTGTACATCTGTGAACATGGTGGGTGTGCTCTGTCTGGATGTACGTGCATAGTGGGCACATGGGAAGTGTGGCATACCCTGTCGTACACATTATTAACATCCCATTGCATCTTTCAATGGCCAGTATGCATTCTACTACAGTTATGTACTAACATGGGTAGACGTGTGTATAGCATAGCTTGACACTATGCTGCAGGTGATACCGTTAATAGTCAATGATTTGCAGTCTGGTAGTATACACAACCTCAACAGCATAACTATAAGCAATCATTGGATGATGTCCTGACAAATGACACAAAGTAGTAGGGAACCCAGTATCAACTGGATCCTTCCAGTGCTACACTATAACACTAACCAGTGGTGATGACCACCACCCATTACTGTGACCACACCTGTGTGTCATTTAGCCCCCTTAGGTACATGCAAACACACTAGGAATGTGTCCATCCAAATCTGGAAATGCATGGAATGGCCTACAATGCATTCCCTGGATGGGATGCATATCCTACACAAGGGTATCATACAGACAGATACATGTTGTGTGATACTATGGCATAGTCATCCTCATGTACTATACATACTATCCCGTCAGTATCACACCGGTGGTAGCCCTCAACATGTATGTCAGGTACCATTGTGTACATACAGACCCATGTTATGTCATGTGCCCCTTGGTATCCACATATCCATAGGTATTGTGGAGTCCTAAGGTGTATCACAGACATTAGAGGCCTGAATGCATATCCACAAGGCAGTCATACACCTATAATTACTGTCCATTCTTGGAAGACTTTGTTGTGTATGACCATGTCTGACATATACCCCAGGCATATACCCTCACTCACAGTACTCTTAAGTAACTGTCATGGGTGTGTGTGCCACAGATGACCTTGGCCACAGAACATGACAGTGGATGGCCATGTCACATACATACATATGTGACCTACGATCTGAATAGCAGCGGCACAACCTGTCAATGGAAACAAATGTATTCATATAGTATGCAGGCTTCACACCTATGTACTGATTGAGGGGGCATGTACACATATATATTTGCCACGCAGATACCTGATGTCTGCAATGCACTTACTGTTGTCATCATACTATGTCATACCATAGTAAAAGCAAAACCCACACGGTGTTGACCAACAGTGACATACACACAGTCAGCATTTTTAGGATTCAAACCCCTACCTAATTATGTTTTGATACTAGAGAGTGACACATTAACATGGTGCGCTATTTGCTTTACTGGCAAGTTTCCCTTCTCCTGCTGTATTTGTAGGATGGTGACATCATCAAACTTTTCAAAGAGAAATGTACCTCTTTTAGTGTGTTTTCACAGTCTCCAAAAAGAGCACTCCTTTCAAAGACCGTTGCACACATACACAGAACTCTCTCCCCTACACACTCACTGTTTGCAGGATTCAAACCCCTACCTAATTATGCTATGATACTAGAGAGAGACACATTAACACAGCATGCTATTTACTTTACTGGTGGTTTTACCTTCTCCTGCTGTATTTGTAGGATGGTGACATCATCAAACTTTCCAAAGAGGAATGTACCTCTTTTAGTGTGTTTTCAGAGTCTCCAAAAAGGGTACTCCTTTCAAAAATATTGCACACATACACACTCACTGTTTGCAGGATTCAAACCCCTACCTCACTATACTATAATACTAGAGAAATACCACTAACACTGCACGCTATTTGCTTTACCGGCTGTTTTTTCTTCTCCTGCTGTATTTGTAGGATGGTGACATCATCAAACTTTCCAAAGAGGAACGCACCTCTTTTAGTGTGTTTTCACAGTCTCCAAAAAAAGGCACTCCTTTCAAAAACAATTGCACACATACACTCACTGTTTGCAGGATTCAACCCCCTACCTACATATGTTATGATACTAGAGAGAAGCACTAACACCGCACACTATTTGCTTTACTGGCTGGTTTCCCTTCTCCTGCTGTATTTGTAGGATGGTGACATCATCAGACTATACAAAAAGGAATGTACCTCCTTTACTGAGTTTTCCCAGTCTCCAAAAAGGGAACATCGCTCAAAGGAAACTGCACACATAACTCCCCACACACACTTTGCAGGATTCGAACTCCTACGTAACTAAGTTATGATACTGAAAAGAGACGCATTAACATGGCGTGCTATTTGCTTTACTGTCTGGATGCTCTTCTCCTGCTGTATTTGTAGGATGGTGACATCATCAGACTTTCCAAAGAGGAATGTACCTCCTTTACTGAGTTTTTCCAGTCTCCAAAAAGGGAACACCTCTCAAAGGAAACTGCACACATACATACACCCTCCCAACACACACACACACACACACACACCTTGCAGGATTCAATCCCCTACCTAACTTATGATACTGGAAAGAGATGCATTAACACGGTGCGCTATTTGCTTTATTGGCTGGTTTCCCTTCTCCTGCTGTATTTATAGGATGGTGACATCATCAGACTGGACATGGTGATGTGTGCACACTTTGTTTTATGCCATTCCAGGAATGGTCCATGTGGGTCAGCAGGTGTCAACAGCTTGAACATGACCTCAGTATCCTTACCTTGTGTGACCTATCTGTGGACACATTGACATTCCGTCATATGTCAACACATATTTATGCACAGCTTCTTGGTTTTGTGGATACTACATGTGTCTGGGATGTTGATAAAGGGCTATTCAAAGTCTATGTGACACATGTGTAGATGCGTTCATTGATGTATGTCCTGGGTGGCTGCCTTGCAAACAGTCTAGCATGTTTGGGAACCATGATCCGCACATTTACATACCACAGTTGGTAGGGTTGTGTGTGTGTCAGCTTCCAATAGCTCTGTTTATGACTGCAACCATGATGGACTCCATAACTTTGCAGATCAGACCTCATAGGCGTACTGGACATGACTTCCCATGGTGTGTTGTGCACCAACACTTGTGGAGAGTGCCATATGTAGCTGTGACACATTCAACGGTTCCACATCCTGTGTAGGGGGTGCGGCTCAGCTGACTGTTCAAGTGCACGATCTGTTTGTTCTGTAGTTTGTACATGACACATATTGGGAATCAATGTATTCCACCTGCTGCCATACCTTTGGCAGTGGGGGTAGCTGCTCATCCATTCTACATGTGATATCTCCTGGTATGATGATGTGGACTATTGTCAGTGGGGGATGGGTATGTACATATGGGCCTGTCTGTCATGATGTCGGCATGGACACTCAGGTACAGTTGGCCCTGACTCAGGACATATATGTGTGTACATTGATATTTATGACATAGCTGAAGGAGGTGACATGATTCAGTCTGGACTCCTTCTCAGTTCCTCTTTACAAAACACTAACGAACATGAGCACTAATCCCTGTTATACTCTTTTACATGCTTAACACCCTACTGATCATTTGTGATCAGGCTACAGAGTATGTCATGATAATATCCTGGCATGTCCAGGGGTCGGTTTTGTGTGTACTCTTCAGTCCAGCTGGTGGATATTGTGATACTGACACAATGTCACATCTGCCTCATGTACACAGACAACCCTCTCCTCCTCCCAACAAACTCAGATATATGTGTGAGATGCACCTATATAGACATACAGGGTGCTGAACTCTCTCGTCCCATGACTGGCACAGTCTATCTGGTGGTGAAGGTAACCACACACACCACATATCAGTCTCACATATCCTCTAGCAACAGCACTCAAACCACATTAGCACACATTGACATACTCGGATACTGTAAATGTATTCTACCTAAGCAGCAGAGACCTCCAAAGCAGACACACACACACCTGCTATCCCACTACAATACCCACATATCACTAAGTACACAATGTCAGTGTGCCACACAGTCACTGCCCTTCGGGCTGAACAACACACCTAATACACTTGTAATAGGCGACACTTATGTTCAGACACACTGGCGTACCACTCACCAGCCCTGACAAGGGAATAGTCACTTTGGACTGTCTGTTGGGTGCCAGGATCTGCCGCATAACACAGGCAGTCAGGTCACTCCAAAGCAAGTACAAGACTGGCACCATCATTGTCCATGCTGGTGTGTGTAACCTCAGACGTTACTCCCTGGACCACATGACATGATACACGGAGGTACACTCTGATCATGTAGCCCAGGCCAGTATGACCCTGACCTTGTCTAGCATCTTACACCCACCAATTATGATGTCACAGTATATGGACACACATATCATAGCATATTGTCACAGGATTCCTATTCATAGACATTGGGAACCTACAGACACTGTGTCCTACTCATTTCAGCATTGTTGTGGGCAGATCTTGCCTCTTGAACCTGTAGGTATTCTTTAAATGGCTAACATGTCCATCAACATAGGGACGGCTATCCACACAGCCTACCTGAACCTTGCAAAACCATTCAACACAATAACCCACTGGGCCATTATGCATAGGCTCACCAGTGTCAATTTGAACACATATCTCACACAATGGATTGATACCTAGATCAGGGATAGCACCCAAATGGTCAGAATTGCAGGTGCCATGTCTGACTATACACCAGTTACACATGGCATCCCACACAGCTTGGTCCTGGAATCTCTCTTGTTCAGTATATATTTGTCTTACGTACAGGCTATTACAGGGGGAATATGGCTGAACATGTTTGCACTTGACTGCAAACTGGGTGCCATGATCAGCTCTCCAGATGCCACATGCATACTCAATCAGGGTCTCACAGAGATGGATAACTGGTGCCTGAGCCATGGCCTACAGCTAAATGCCATTAGTTGCATAGTCATCCCCTTTGGGAGTAACAACATGCCCACACATTACCACATAGGTAGTACTCCATTACATACGGTAGGAGTTGTTAGGGGTTTGGGGACATCACTTGTTCATACTGTCGCCTTTAACATTCACGTTGCCAAAGTGGTTGGACACACCTTTTATGTGTGCCACCTTATCCCATATGGTTTCACATCTAGATCGAGTGAGGTCATTGAGCCCCTATACTTATCACATCCATGCTTGGTTACAATGCCACATTTGGGGTGTACCTTACCTGACATCTGCAGCAACTGTACTGGCCATGGATGGTCCTCACCAAGCAGATCTAGGGACTCACACAGATGCCCTGCATAGTTCAGATGCAGTAACTCCAGCTCTACTCAGTCGCTTACCACCTACTCAGATATGACGTGTGCCTGTTGTTTACAGCTATACCCATACCAGAATTACTGGACATGCTCCACCTCAGGATATCCAACTCCCTTGGAGCTACACACTGCAGGGACGTATACCTCAGCACAGATGTTAATAGGACATTGTGGAGGGACAGATTCTTATCCCAGAGGCTCCACTCACTACAGAATGTAATCCCAGTTTCACATAGGCAGAGCCACCCACTGACCACCTACTGGAGACATCTTGATGACTGTATGGATGATTGTATATTTACCCCTGGGATATCTTCTGTGTCCCTGCTAGACAGTGGCACACTAGCATAAAAGTACATGGACTATCTTGTGTGACTTACTATTCACACACACACAGTGTAGTAATGTGACAGGGTTCCAAATGCCAAACACACTCTGACTAGGCTTGTACATGCCCTAGGGCAAATAGCCTAGTATCGACCTCTGAACCTATGCTAATGTTCAAGATGCACAATGTTTATTGCTGATACTGTTTGCAGGTCTTTGTCATATTTGCTTTACCAGTTTCCATGAAGAACTTCAGTATCTGCAGAACATATTTGATTATAACAGGGTTCTACTATATTATAGATGTATATGTTGTCATATAACTGTATGCACAGGGCGGATTGCTGCATAGTGACAGGTTCCTGGGTTAACACATGCAACTGCCAGATATGCATGGTCCACTGCTGTACTCAGACATAGCCTAAGTGTGTGAGCATGGCCAGTTCTGACATTCCATGTTTTGTTCCCTGACATTTGTCTCATTTATTCAAGTGTGTGAGCATGCCCAGTGTGACCCTTCAGTATGTTGCTATCTGGGGTCCACTACATTTGCTAATGTGTGCGAACATGACCAAAATTAACATTTATACTGTGTGTGTTGGAAGTCAGGTTCTGTTCTCACTGCAGGACTCACCTTTGTGTCATAACTCAACAAGGATTATGCTGTGCCTGCAGGGTTTCCAGGGAATACTTTGCATAGACTTATCAACATTCCGTCATACAGCTGGACCACTGCAATACTGTCATGGTTTAGTGGTTCAGTACTTTGGCTATAATGCACAGTATCATGTATTCGAGGCCCATCACTGCTTTATGTTTTCATACTGATCAGACCAGACTGCTTAAGGGCCTGCTAAGCAAATATGAGCATGTTGGCTTTTGTTCAGCTATGCCCTACTTATACCAGGTTTGTCCGACATTGCTCAATATTCACCAACATTGCTGGACGTTGCCCAATATTACTGAACATTGACCACAGTTGTGCTAGTTGGTGTGTGTGATTTTGTTTGCATATACTACATTGTGGTAATTGTTGTTTAGCACTGCTTTATATTGCTTAACACATGGCATTATGCCTTAGGTGGTGCTGCAGAGCTGCCTATGTCGGATGCACATACTACACTCCCTGCACATGTTTGGAAGCAGGTAGTGTCAATTTAGGCATCCCTTTTACTTTATGTGCGAGTCAGAGAGAGGTATCAATTCCAGAGTTCCTACTGAGCCACTGTATGTGCTATGTGTTGCCTCTTTGCCAAGGCCAAAGCATACTGGGCACGCCTCCTTCTGCCTACTGGGGCAGGCTCAGGTTGTTCCTCCTCTGAGTCACGGTCTGCCTGTGATGGCTTTGGTAATGGTGGGGGGCTGTTTGGCCCAGGCCTATGCTGGTCCTGCTGCAGCTGTTTTCACAGGATCATATTATGTAGCATAGCACATACCATGATAATTTAGGTACATGTAGTTGGTGAGTACTGCAAGGCTCCACCAGATGTGTCCAGGCACCGGGATTGTGACTTGAGCAGCCCAAACACATGCTCGATTACATTTTGTGTTTGTGCGTGTGCCTCATTATGGCGTTCCTGTTCAGGTGTGCGTGCGTTTCTGATGGGTGTCATCAGCCACGGCTCCAGTGCATAGCCAGCATCCCCCACTAGGTGACCATGTGGGATGTCCCCATTGGCAAATGTCTGGTACAGCTGCATCAGATGCCAGATATGGGAATCATGGTAGCTTCCAGGGCAGCCTGCATACACATTCAGTATTATGCCCTGGGCATCACACACGACCTGGCAGTTGATGGAGGGGAAGCCCTTGCGGTTGAAGTAGACCCTACCCCGCTCGCCGGCTGGTGCTTTGATGCATATGTGCGTGCAGTCTATTGCACCCACTACCTCAGGGTATTTCGCTATTTGCTGGAAGAGACGCATATTGCTGGCCAATACCTCACAGGAATTGGGGAAATATACATGATCACCGACATGTGCTGACATGGCATCCAGGAACTGGTGTAGTACCCTGGATGCTGATGCCTGTGATATCCCCATCATATCACCAGTTGGTCTCTGGAAGGTACCCATTGCTAACATACTTAGGCCAACACATACCTTGGTTTCCACTGAGATGGGTTCCCCTCTGTTGGTTCTGTGTGTGAGGTGTGGCCTGCACAGCTCAACAATTTGCTGCAGGAGGTCTCTGTCCACTCTATAGCGCTCCCCTATCTCCAACTCATGTAGCCCCTGGTAGGTTACCCTAGGCCTGTACACTCTTCTCCGTCTCCTCACTGTGGGTTGTCCAGCACATTTCCATTGTCACCACCCTCAGAATGTTGCATATGTCACCTTATAACAGCAATGGCAGCCCCTAACATTTCTTTGTCTCAGTAAAGCTTTTTCAGTTTTCACTTCTATTAGCTTACTGCAGTGTCTCTTGTGAGAAACATAATGGACTGTTGTTTGCAGAGTTTTACGTGCTAGGCTGGGCTGGGCTAGTGTACTGCCTGTGTAATTGCCTGATTCTGATTGTTTTCACCTGCTAGCTCTGCTAGTACTCCCTGGTAGCTTCCTACTATTTCTTGTGCTTCCTTTTTCCTTTCTGTTTCCTCAGGGGGGAGCGCCACGCACACAAGCGCAAACACGAGCACAGCAACTAACACACGTGCACACATGCTTACATGAAGTAAAACTTGCTTATTTGGGTTAAAACGTGTGCACACCAGCACAAACGTGCTTACAACTCCTTAAACAGCCTTATACATGCTTACTCCAGCTTAAACGTGCGCACTCACGCTTACATGGGCGCACTCTGTCTTTCTCGGGTTTACAGGTGCACACACACGCGCATGCACGCTCAGCAAGAAACTTTGGTGTTATCCATGGTATACACCTTCCATTTCTTGGCTTTCCTTAGCCTACCTGTTGACACACCTCTTTCCATGATGTCTAAATAACAGCGGACACATGCCACTCTGCTCCAATGAGCTTCACTTCTTTCATACATACCCCCCCCTCATGATGTCACCTATCTTCTACTCTGTTACTCCCCATATCCTACTCCTACACTCCACTGACTGTGCTCATTTGCAATGTAAACTAGCGATTCACTATCCTAACACTCATTTACATAGGATTGCCTACTAATGCTTGGTTACATGTCTTAGACTGAGCTTCCCCCCTTAGCAACCTCTACTCAGTGGCCATGTTGTCTTCAGCCTGCCATTCCCTTGCATTGTACATTACCACTTTCAATAAAATCCACATTTGTGGGTTTTAATTTGTAGTATTCTGGTTTTTAGAGTGCAGCCTGTTTGTGCGGTGCTGCGCTACGTTTAAACATCGGAAATCGGCGAAAAAAAAATTATTTTTATTTTAATTTTGCATCAGGGAACATTTTCAATGGCCGTATATTTGGCCATTGGCATGCTTCCTGCACTGGATGCAACCTTTATTTGGAGCTGTCATGGCTCCGTTTTGCTATTTGCAGAACGGTACTCAGTTGTCAACTGAGTACATTTCTGCAAATAACACTGCTCTTACTCGGACAGGTTCGGGTTTCCTGAATCGCAAATCTACCTCATTTGCATGCCTTTCACCTGCAATTGAGGTGATTTGCATGTCCCAGCCCTGTCCGTGTAAGAGCCGTTTTAGGAGCTCTCTTACACGCCCCTACAGGCTGTTCCTGAATCGCTCGTCGGACATGATGGCTGCATAGAGTCTTACTCTACTCTTAGACTCCATGCAAGCCATTGCGAATCCGGCCCTTTATCTGTTATTAATTTATCTGCACAGTAATATATCTTATTTACTTCTGTTATATCACATGAATTTCTGTTAGTAGTCTTGATTACTGTGTTCATCTGTTTTATCAGACGTCTGACATTTTGGTTCTTATTGATTTTCTGTAATCTATTTATTTCATCTATCTTAATAAGACTATACATTTCTGTTAAATCAAGCACCTCTTCTTCTAAACTGAGAACATGTTATTTGGTCTCTATTTCCTGTGGGCAATCTACAGAAAGTTCCAGAATAGCTTCCTGTGACATATTCTCTTCAACTGCATCGTGCACCATCCATTGCTCTTTCATAAGGGGGCTCAATGGTCTATCACTCCACAATATTATCTGGGTTAGAGTTGTCACTGTTTCCCTTGCTTTGCAACTCCAAATGAGCATTTGTTCTGGTTTCCTACTGAAGGCTCCAGAGTATCTTCATGTGGCAAGTCATCAGATGCTTCCTTTTCCACCTGTTTCTCCTTAACTTGGGGACTCATTTTTCCATCATGCTGTGACATTGCTAGAGATGGAGTTGCTACACTAAATCCTTCACTTTGCAGGTAATTCATAACTTCAGTCTCTATCTCTTTAACTGCTCCATTACTAATCCTCCTTTTCTACTTTCTCCCTTTGTTTTCTTACATTTTGTATTGTGAAATGTTCCATGGCATACTGCCTTTGCCTGTATTTCTCTTCAAATACCTTTGGAGCTGCTTTTTTGTATTGATTAGTTTGACTTTCTCATTTGCATAAATATTGCATCATAGCAGATCTCTTTTTATTTCCAATGTTCATGTTTCTTTTTAATACCTTTCAAAAATCTCTAGGTTTTGTGCTTTATAACACTACACTTCCTCTGTTACTTTTCATTCCAAACAGTCCAAAGTTTCCTGGTCTATGTAATGTTTTTAAACTAGTAACCAACACACACAAAAACAAAACAATAACAATTATTACTATATAATGTTTGTCATGGATCTGTTGTATTAAAATTAATGAACACAAATCTGCATTTGAAGCTTTTGACAATTTTTCTTCAGCAAGTTTTTTTTTTCTTTCCTCTAATTTCTCTATTAATCTTTTGAATACAATACAATTTCTTCCTTATCCTCAATAGTCCACTTTATCATCTTTATGTTTTTTTTTTTTTGCCTATCAGTTTTTGTGTTTTTTGTGGACTACTACCTCCTTTTACAACAAGGAAGCCATCCTCACTCTGAGCTAGCTTAACTCCATTGAAGGAATGTTTCTGTGTCTTGAGTATTCTAGACTGTCATTTTTTTCCATTCCCGACACCAGTGCACATACCAGGATTGGACACTTTTTATCCTGGGACTTGTGCACCCAGCTGTCCTTTTTTATTGGTTGTATTTTATGTGTATTGGCCAATGCTAGAAAACTATATTCCATAGATCATGTAATTCTAAATGTCATGTCTATTTATTCCAAGAAAGAGTTTTTCTATTATTCCTAGACACTCTGCCTCTATAAACATAAATGATTGGAATTTGCTACTTGAAAGCTACTTATTTTAAAAACACATTTAAATGGTGACAGTACTAGCAATAATGCTTTGTTTTGTTGTATCACAAATAATTGCAAGACAAAGATCACAGGCAATGAATAGGAACTGCCTTCATTGCAGATACTGTGCTTTTAGTTTCATTTCTGGAGAAATTAGATGAGGGGTACGGTGAATTACATTTTTTGTTCCTCATTTTCCCTCTTCAATGAGTACGCATGATCTCAGTATTGATATATATCGACTCTGGGGTGTGAGGACTTGCACCCATCAGGGAGGTGCAAGTGACTTGTTTCCCACAAAATAATTTGTTAAAGAATGTTTTGTGGTCTAAGTGTCACTACTTTGTATCACACATTGATTAAATGACATTTGATTTCTCATGGTAAATCTCATCTAAGCACGTGTATTTTAATGTAAGCTACTTTTTTGCAAGTGAGATCTTCACAAAATCAGAAAGTGTTTTTTTGCAACTCTGTCCCCATGCACTCCCATTTACTCCCATTTAGGCTTTGCTTGGCATAACTCTTTACTTCATTTTTCTCACTCCACAGTCACTCCAACTAATAGTGATTAAAGCAGAAAAAAATAATGTCTTATTCTTTAAGCACGCTACTGTGTTCTCAGAGACAGCTAAACGCATTATGACTGGCCCTGACACACATCCTTACAAAAGTGCAGCAATCAGACAAACAGCCAGAAACAATTTACTACACAGACAAGCTTTAGCAAATTAAAATTGCACAGAGAGATTTTGATTATGTGAAGAAAACCCCAGGAGATCATTGTACCATGCTGTGCCTCACTGACAAAAACCTGATCCATTAATGAATACAGTCATACCTTCTGCATCCTTTAAACAAGCCACATTAAGTAAAAACTGAAAAGATACAATACTTCCTTTCTAAAAGAATTATATGGATGGAAAATGTAAACTTCTTAGAAAGACTTCAGGAATTGTAATTATATTTTCCTTCATTATAGGTTACTAAGAAATAACTTTTCTCTGGTCTTGTAAGATGATGGATATTTGGTTCTATTTGAAAGTCTATGCATAGAATCCATTACTGGAGAGTTAATACCATATCAGGAAATCGAGTATTACAAGTAAATATCCATAAAACACACACACACACACACACACACACACACACACACACACACACACACACACACACACACACACACACACACAAACATATGCATACAAGCAGGTGCACATAAAAACACACACACACATGCACACAGTAGATACATTACCTAACACCTTCCAGGATTATGGAAGACGCTTCCCCTAAGCAAGATTCTTGAAACTCAGTCTGTCAGACTGGGTTCATTGCATTTCAAAATGTGTAAAACAACATGCAAAATGTGGAACAATTCATAGATTGCTACTAAGCTAATGACCTGGGGGCCTTACTAAGCCTTGCCAAGTTTTCCAGAAAGAATAGAGATGTCCTGCATCCAAATAAGACACTGACGGCCAGCCATTTATAAGCTGCCTTTTTATATAAGTGACATGGGCGCCAGGCCCAGTATAAAATTTATATTCCACATCCAGTGATCTATGTTGCTTTTAAACTGGGTAAAAGATGAACTCAGCTTTACATAGATGGGAAGCCTGTTTCGTATGTGGAGCAATCTGTGGGACACATATCTGCCTCTCCAGCATGCTCTGTTTAAATCACAGATAAAATTTAGGTCCTAGACCTTTTAGCTGCAACTTTTTCTAGAAAGCTGCTAACATGGCTAAACTGAGTTGATTTATATGTAATAACATAGTTTGTTAACAAAACAATGTGCCACGTTGTTATCTGATTAAGACTATTGGTTAAAATTCTTAACATTTAATGTGTGGCCTTTTAAATGAGCAACAAACCATCTTGTTATGAAACAGGCTTTTTTCTGAACCAAAATGAGGACCAGGGATTACAAATGATGAACAGTTGAAAGGTCTACCCAAACAATTAGAGCAAGTCAGTCATTAAAACATTCACATCCTTCTCCCATCTGAATAATATATTTCATAGAGTGGTGACTGGGCCGCTGAGCCTCTGCCTTTAAGGCCAAAACAGACCAGGCCAGCAAGTCCCAATGTAAAACAAGTGCTTTTCGGGATATATATAATGAAAAAAAGGCAGCAGATAGCTTCAGATTCCTGTTTCCCCTGAGTCTTCCATCAACAGATGCATGTGATAAGGAGTGTCCAGGGAAGTCCAGTATGTAGGGAAGAACCAAGCTGGAAGCTTTCCATGTAGTATCAAACTGGGAGTTGTATGTTATGCTGTTTACATTAAAAGGTAATGGGACCAAGAGAAAACAGGCAACTGTTGTAAGTACTGTTGGTTTACACTAGCATTGCTGAAACTCCATGTGCTAAATAAAAGTCATGGTGTGTAAAACAGAGCCTACAAAACAGGACTTGCAATTTTATGAGGATAATTGTTGACATGAGATATTTCCTGCTATTTCTCATTTTGTTTTCATTTATCAAAATATAATACTACATTGATGAATTGCAGAGGTCAGGAAAACAGTTTTGTACAGGTTGCCACTTTATAAATCTGCCTGAGAAATTTTCTGGCAGAGTTTTTCTTACCTCCATGAGAAAAATAATTTAATTTTCTAAAGCTACCTGGAAAGAGCACAGCATGAGATTTTTTTTTCTTCCCCACCTAGAAAAGTAGATGTTATATTTTAAAACTGAAGAAATCTGTGTGTTGAGGAAACACTTAATTATGTCAGATTAAAAACTTTCTGTAACTTTGAAAATCCTATGCCATATGTAGATTCATTATGGGAAGGATCCCCATGAATTTTCAAGGGAGAGTGACTATGTACTCTGAAAATTCTGTATTCAAAAGGGAAACTGTTCAGTAAAGAATCCCTGTGGCAGTTTGAAGAATTATTTAAAGGAGATCTGACTGCTGTTCTGGTTGTATGTTTGCCTATGAAACCAACCCCCTAGGAGTACTAAACTATAACTACTGATTTTAGGCAAAATGGAAGAACATTTTGAGGGCCTAGGATAAAGTAGTGTAGCTACTGACTGACACTTACCTCTCCTGTAGTAACAGGTTGCAAAATTGTCACTTAGCTGCCCACCTCAGTGAGTGTCTCAAAAGATAAGGGATTCCTGAAGAAACTCAGCAAAGAAGAGGTTGAAAGCTTGACAGCAGTGACCCCTAACCAACTGGAACAAGATTGTTCCATGATGTATTTCATGTTGCTGCTATTGGATAAAATTATGTTTTGTCATTTTTGTTAAATAATTTAGGCAAACCACATAACATGGGACAAACATAATAACTTATACTTCAGTATCCGAATAAAATAGTTTTTTTGAAAAAAAAAAATCTTTTAATTCAATGCAAGCTCTCTCACTGCACTGAACTGTACATGTGCATATTCATGGTCTCCCAACCCCCAACTCCTGAAGCCTGCAGTATAGATCCACCTGTATATAGAGCTTGGTTTTGGAGGCAGTCTGTCTTCCCATCATGTTCTGCCTGAAGTACTTAGCCCCATATACTGGTGAATCTTGTCCCTTATTGAGAAAACCATTCAGTTCAATAAATGTTTTTCATTTGAGCTTTAATGCAGTTGATGCACAACATGCGCAAACATACTTTTCTGTTGCCTGGTATTGTGGTCATTCATATAGCATCAGTTGTCTTCCTATTAGTGATAATTTCATGGTAGAAGTGTTATAGATGTGTTATTACACAAGGACCTTATTAATTGCAAAATTTGATGTGGAGAAAAGGAAAGGGCAGGGTTAATTATTAGTCATAGGTGCCTCTGTTCAGTGACATTAAGCATTATGTTCTCATTAAGATCTGTTAACAGAATAGCAATTTCTTGGCTGAGGCAAAGACCATGACATGGGTTTTTGGGTTAATCAGTACTTTGTTGGAAGCAGACCAGGTGCATAATTGAGTAAAATTGTTCTATAATTTGGTTTGCATGTCAGAGTAGCTAGTACTGGATTGAAGGAGCAGTATATCATTCGCATACATTATTAATGTAAGATTGATAATTATAGGGGGAGATCATTAACAAGGAGAGAGAAGAGAAGACGATCTACCACAGACCCTCAAGATGACACACTGCTATGTAAGGTAGTATTTTTGGATAGCTGTGAAACCATAAAATAGTGTTATCTTCAAAGCTGAGTCTTTTGAGGTTGTCGAGATTAAGGGTATGGTTGATTGTTTTGAAAACCCTTCTTATATCAACAAAGAGACCTGCAGTATTAAGTCCCAAATTCAGGTTGGAATAAATAAATTCAGAGATCATTATCAGAGCAATAAAGAAAATTAAGAACTAACTTGTGTTATTTTACATTTACAACAAAAATATCAATCTTTGTAGGGAAAAAGTTATATATAATAGCAGCCTGAAGAAAATATATTTCAGATTTAGGGTGCCTTCCTATGGAATAAGTTGCCATTTACAAAGAGACAGACTACTAATACAGGTAACTTCAAGACATTGACTTGTGAGCCTGGAGCAAGGTATGTTCCCCTAACTATTCATATACTACAGTTGTGATACTGGTAACAAAACATATTCCACAATTTTAACCTAGGAAATTTGAGTTTGGCCTCCACAGAGGTAGCACTGCTTAAAAGCAGGTTAAATACAGGAGTTTAAATTAAAAAAAAAATGTCCACGCCTGAAGCATTCATGACCCTCAAATGCACCCATATATTTGCAGTTACTAAAACATGGCTTCAATGTGTTGATTCCTTAGTACTTGGATTTAGCACCTACCACAATTTACCACTTACTAAGAACTGTGGGAGAATCTACATAGTTTTATATGACCTCAGTATTTTTAGCCATCTCCCACATGTTACCAGCTTAGAACTTCTGAAATTACAAGTCATTGTAAACAAAACCAGCTACTATATTCAAGCAAACTATAAAGCCTCTTCTGTGTCTCCTGCTGCTCTACAGCTATGCAGTCAACCACATATCGTATTGAAGGCCTGCACTACAGGTACGGTCTCAAAAAAGTATGACATCACCACTGTAGTCCAAAGCAGTTGTTTGGGCTAAAAGGGACAGAAACTAATGGGGAAGCCCTCTCCCATTATAAATCAGCACAAAGGAACTATGCTGGAAGCCATTCAGCCCTAGCAATAGAATCACAGACATACACTCTTACTGTTCAGTGACTGCTGAGATTGAACACTTATCTGACAAAGTACACAAGCTGGAGAATATTAGAGCATGCCACAGGATAACTGCTACTACAACTGTGTGACAGAGCATATTTGAAAGCAGTGTTTTATTATTTATTGTCATTTGTTTACCAGGAAAGTCCAAAATGTTATAAATACTCATTTTCTCCAGAGGCCTAGTGAGAAAAGATCCAGAGAGTTAAATAACACAAAATAAAACATTATTTCTAGATGTAATATGCATACAATTTGAAAGTGGAATACATAGCATACAGTAAAGCACGAGCAGACACCAATGATATAATGATAAAAGAAATAAAATTACAATTAAATATGACAATCAGTATATACAAAAGTATTAGAAGCATAGTCTACTATGCTAGGAAATACAAGACCCCCCCAACAAAAATGGGTCAGGGCAAGTGCTGAAAGGGTATAGACAGATAGTATGATAAAAGGATAGTACAAATGTAAAGTATTCCATGATTTACATCGTAAAGGAGAGGTGCATGGGTATAGCCATGAACTAGTGAGAAGTTCTTTCAGAGAGGACTTAAATACATACAGGTTTGATATAGTTCTGACTGAATTTGGGATACAGTTCCTTAGTTTGGCTATATTCTGTGAGTGTATATTTTCTGGTTTATAAATTTCAGACAGGGTATTGTCTTGAGAGGGCAGATGGTGAATGGGGAGATAATGATGAAGTACTGAGGAGACAGAAGGGCAGCTGTGTATGGCTTAGTTGATGTGGGAGTTCTAACTAGTTGAGAGCATGTATGGTGAGCTTTATGTGACTACAAATATAGCTATCTTATTATAGCATTCCTCCAGTTGGTGACTCCAAGCAATTTGGTATGGTTAACTACTTTAGTAGCTGTATTGTTTGGAGAGATAATGTGGAAGTTACTTTTAGATTTGGTGTGTGCCTTCGGAAAAAAAAATAGTAGCAATTTGGTCTGTTTGGTATTAAGTAAAAGTTGATTTTCATATAGCCACAGTTCAATTAAGTTGAAGGCATCTTATGTCATGTACTGTAGTTTTAGTGAGCTGGCAGATGAACCACCCCCCCCTCACCTCATCTCTATAGCTCTACCTCTCCCAATCACTAACCTTTCTTTATTAAAATGACCTCCTCTTATTACATGATACTCTCCTAATTCTATCATCCTACACTACCTAGCACTTGCTTCCAACCACCTGCTCTTTATTCACAGCTTGGCTCATAAAAAATTCTTTGCCTCCTGTAACCAAATGTAAACTGACTTCAAAATGTTCTGCTGGCCATAGACAACAGTCTAATATGTGTTACTACCAGTCTTTTGCAATCACCAGCTCATTGTACTAGTTGTTTTTTTTCTTCTTACTTGAATTTGCAATAGCTGTTGCATAATCATTTTGTACTTTGAATTGTTTATTCCTATTACAAAAACTGATGCTAAAGTTTTTATGTGGAGCTTTTCCCTGGGCCTCCTCTGAAAAAGGGCAATAGCTCAGTCAGACTATCCCAGTCAACAAATGCCAAATAAATAAATAAGATGAGACTTGAGTCATCTGCATACTGAACAAGGAAAGCTTGCTGAGATGCGGTATGTAGGTTATTGATGAAAATGTCAAAAAGCAGTTGACTTGGAATAGAGCCTTGAAAGTCATCTGTTTTAACTAGGAGAAAAGGAGAGAGAGAAGAGAGCCATTTCACAGAGTGATATCTTTCAGAAAGGCAGCAAGGGAACCATAGAATAGTTGGTTTGGAAAGGGCTAGACAGGACAATTCATTTAGAAGTTTCTCATGTGACAAAATGTCAAAGGCTTTTAAAAAATGTACGAAAACAGAGGAGATAAACTTTCATTGTTCTCTAGCTTTATTAATGGTGTCAGAAAAGTTGAGAATAGCTGTAGTGGTGCCATGGCCTGGTCAGAAACCATGTTGTGTTGGGGTTAGGAGATCATTTTTAAGAGGTACTGAAGTAGTTCCTTATGACTACACTTTTCCAGGATCTTTGAATGGAAAAACAAGATGGCAATTGACCATCATCATTAAGTTGCAAGTCATATCTGTACTTTAAAATTGAGTGAAAGAGTAGTGTGGGTTCCCTCTTTTCCTGTCAATGTCTTACGAGTGTAGGTCATGTGTGACACCATCTCTGTGATTATAGAAGCGCACACACACACACACACATACACACACACACACTTACAATATTTAGAGAATACCAGATTCAAACTCCTGCCTACGTAAGTCCACAAGCTAGACAGCATTGTATCATTTTCAGGTTTTACTACAAAGGTGAGATAAAGCACACTTCAACAAATGGCCTCATCAGTGTTTACTAAAGAAGTTGTATGGGCTAAAAGGAGTGGAACAGCCCTTGATGGGTATACATCCAGTCTGTAGGAAAAGCCACTCCTAACAAGCAGTAAAGATACATACACAATCATACCAGCCACTCACTCACTGCTGGATTTCAGCCACCCATGTGCCTAGCTACCTAGCTACTCAGTCTAGAGTACATTGTATCAACCATAAGCACCACAGAAAAAGTCTGATTACATACTTGAGATAGTGTGCATTTGGAAAGATAACATCATCAGTGTTTTGCAGAACAATTGTGTTAAAAGGGGAAGAAATTGATGGGGGAGCCCTCTCCCACTATAAATGTTTCCCCTGAGTAGAAATGCACACACATGACCTATGGGTGAAATCATTTCTACCTAGCAGTAGAGACACACGTGCACACACACACACACACACACACACACACACACACACACACACACACACACACACACACACACTAGTTACTCATTGCTAGCTTCAAACCACCTACGCATCTAGTTACACAATCTAGAGTCTTCTTCTCCTTTTCCCATTAGGGGTCGCCACAGTGGAACAACAGTCTGCAGAAGGACTGGCAGTGGATTTTTACAGTGTGGACTTTTCAGCCTGGCACCCAACCTTCAACAGAAGGCACACATACACACACGTTGGGTCAATTTAGAGTGTCCAGTTGACCCACAGCATGTCTTTGGAATGTGGGAGGAAAGTGGAGCACCCAGAGAAACCCACATAATCACAGGGAGGACCTGCAGACACTGCACAGAAGGGACCCCAGCCAAGAACTGAACCGGAGAATGTCTTGCGGTGAGGTGGCAATGTTAACCACTGCACCATCACAGCTGCCCACAGTTACACAATCTAGAATTCTTCTTTCAGCTTTTCCCAGTTAAGGGTCACCACAGCAGATCACCTGTCCTCTCATGATTGGCAGTGGAGTTTTACAGTGTTGAGTTGCCAGCCCAGTGCCCAACTTTCCAGTGAAGGTACACACACTCACACCTAGGGCCGATTTGGAGTGTTCAATCCACCTACAGCATGTCTTTGGGATGTGGGAGGAAACCGGAGCACCCAGAGGAAACCCACGCGACCACAGGGAGGACATGCAGACTCTGCACAGAAGGCACCCCAGCCAAGGATCGAACCTGAGAACCTTTTGCTATGAGGTGACAATGCTAGCCACTGCACCACCATGGCCACCCAGTTACACAATCTAGAATACACTGTATAAACTACAATCCCCAAAGCTGAAGTCTAATTAGAAGTGTACACATTTGAAAGGATGACATCATCAATGTGTAGTAGAGCAGATAGCATGCATCACACCTTTTGATAAAAAGGAATGTATTTTGACAAGCAGATGAAACAGCAATGAGTTGATTACATGTAATGATTTTCTTTTCTGATAGGTTATATAGCCTTTCATTCATAGGCAAAAATGTAACTGTTTCACATTGTGGTCTTGACCGAATCAGTGATGGATGATAATCATAGCTGAGTGACAACCAAGCATTCCTGACTGTTCAGCTCAGAATTATTGTATGTAAGTCTTTGTTAGTTGGTGTGTCACTATGACTATTTTATAAGGTATGTACACTGTGCGATATTAATACAACATACATGTCCATCATATGAAAGGACACTACTTAATACCACTCAACAAGTATGTGTGCAAATGTCCCACACTATTGTACATCATTTATAGGTGCAATGTGCTGTTGTGCAACTATGATTTATATTATGTAGTGTTTATACAAAAATCAGTGAACTCACTGTATCTTGAGTAAAGCAAGCTGTTATTAAATACACAAGAAATATAAGCTAATGGCTTTAATTTTTCTTTGTCAAAATCATTTTCTGAAGCACTCTGATGACAAGCTCATTTGCAGGAATGATAAAGTATTAGTGCATGCATAGTAATTTTCTGACTTTTTGAGCTTAGAACAGGAGTAGTGGCCAATGGTATTCCATGCTAAGCTTCAAGCAAATAAGGAGTACATACATATGGCAGATCGGATTCTAAGCAATTTCAGAACATATGTTCATCATGTTAATGGTTTCTGTGTCATCATTTACGTGTGTCGTGATCACTGCAGTAAAGTATTCATTATATGGATAATACAGGTGCATACTTACACTGTCCTCATATTTGCCAATTGTACATGCTTAAGGCATGTTGTAGTGTTCCTTATGCAACTGAGTTTGTTTCTATCACATCACTAACTACTAAAATCACATGATAACATACATTTAATTTGTTTGTGTCTTTTGGCTTTTCCCAGTTAGGGGTCGCCACAGCAGAACTTCAGTCCGCTAATGATTGGCAGTTAATTTTTACATACCAGCTTGCCAGGCCTGACACACAACCAGAAGACACTCCAGCTGAGAATCAAACCGGACAGCGTCTTATTGTGAGGCGACAACACTACCGCAGAACCACCACCGCGGGTGATAACATACATTTAATGCCAGACTTAAATTAGTTCTGACAATGCATGCTAATGTTAAAGCTTTAACCATAGCACACCCTATGTACATAGGAGCAATATTTTTAAATTGTGCCTAGTGTTGTATATTGTCACCCCATACATCCTTGATTTGACCAGAAGTCTTGCAATTATTGCTGGGAACAGGTTTGTGAAGATTGTGAAACACATAAAGGACCAAGAGGGGAAATGCTGGTGGATTAATATATGCATCCATAGTTTAACAGGGCAAAATGCAATAACAGATGATAATGTCCATAATTTTAGACTTGCTGCTGGATTCAAACAGCAACAATCCTGCATCAACAGTCTTGATCACACCACAAAGCAGCACAAATGCCATATGCTAAAACACACACACATTTGAAGGAACTATGGAAACACTAAGAAGTAAGGAAGTTTGTGTGAAGCTTACTTCATTGCAGTAGTTACAATGGAAGCATTCCATATGGTGTACATTCAGCTGTATAATTGCTGTCTCCTTATATGACTTTCCACAGCACAAGCAGGCTAAGCACACTAGTGCAAGGGACAGCAGACTATTGCAACCAAAGGCAAAAACTTTCCAGTTTATGCCATAATATGTGAACTGTAAATTACCATCAGTTACCATTACTGCTCAGTTCCAGGTATCACATAAATACTGAGGAGAAAAAGTGATTAGACAAAAGGGTAAAAAAAGGGAGAGAGAGAGACAGAGAGAGAGAAAATATTTTATTTATGGGACACTTGTGGCCATCATTGTGGTGTGTTAATCTGAGGTCTATCATCATAATAACTCTGTCATAATGTGCATCTCGAAGTGGTCAGACATAAGGCTTAAGCAGGGAAAGGATGGTGGAACAATTATGGAATCATAAGCAGGATGATGGTCGGGTAATAACATAAGTAGCCAACAGTTACACACATAATATTAATGTGAAAAAGAAAATAAATAACATTTGACATACTGCTGGATTCAGACCCTTAACACTATGCAGAAGCAGACCTGAGCATTATATGAGAAGACCACATAGAAAATCAGACTACAAACTGTAAAAATGACACATACGAAGTGACAGTGAGGAAAAGACTACAACAGGGAAGAATATAGGCATCATCTCATAAAATGTATATTATATCTTGTAGCCTATTAAACATAAAAGAGTAACTATATCCTCATAATTCTACCAGTCTTTATTTCTATAGTGCAATGAGGTTAAGCACATTTATGTGACGATAACCATACTAGTGAGGTTGAAGTTAAAATCTTCAGTTTTTGCCATTGGATATGAAACATCCCTTACTGGAATTTATCATTGCTGTGCAATACCAAGCAAAACACATATGCTGAGGACAAAAACTGAAAGAGTGTTTGTTTATGGGCCATCTCTGGCCATGTGTGTTGTGCATGATTCTTTTTTCTGACCAGATTAAAAGCATGAAATAGGGTTGATAGTACAGATTTAAAAATGGGAGTCACGTAGAAGGTAGGATACAGGGAGAAGGGGAGAAGAGTTGCTGGTAGGAGAACCATAGTTATCCATTTCTTCACAAGATGAATCTATACTTCTAACAATAATTTACTGACTTTGGATGGTTACCACATTGGTGATAGTGACAACAACTGAATAATGCTGTATGACCAATTGGAACAAATCAAGTGTGTCAAGTAGACACATAGGTGAAGTGCAGAGCTGTGTATGGTGTGAGATCGGTGCCCATTTTTTTTTTGTCTAGACGAATGTTCGGGAAGGTGGTTAAGAATAAGATGGTTAGGTAGGTAGAGTAGGTTACGTAGCAGGAGCAGGCATACAGAACATACAAGACAAACAAACATGGTGATGGACATGAAAGTTTGGGGAACACACTGAATGGCAATAGGTAGAGGACAGCAGAGACACATCCAAGTCCAGAAAGAGTTCAGTCAGAATCTCGTCCTCATCTGCCATCACTGTCTCCTGTCACAGACACCTGAGTCTGTACTGGATGTGGTATTCACTTGGCTATTTAATGCAGACCTTTCTCAATTCTGCCAATTCCACCACAAGCCCTGTCAGCTCCTGATGGTTGACAAAATTTCCCCCTCCATTAGTACTACTCTTGGTGAGTACCATTGCACCAGCTGACAAGCAGAGCTACCTGACACAGTTGAAGAAGGTAGTGCAGAAGCTGTGGTGGCAAACCTGACTCCAGGTTACTTACCTGGGTTTTCAGTCTGTGTTCTGAGAGGTCATTAAATGCGGTTGTCGGTTAAGTTGTCTCAGCGTTATGAAAGTCGGGTATATGGCATTTCACTCTTCTAAAGTAGACCCATATATATATATATATATATATATATATATATATATATATATATATATATATATATATATATATATATATATAGATGTATGTATTTATGGTTCCCCTTCAAAACATCTAATTCCCATAACATCGAAACTCAAAACACTGAGACCATAACATCAAAAACCCAAAACACTGAAAACTCATAACATCAAAGTTCATAACACTGAAAATGTATAACATTGAGTAGTGTATCTTCAAACATAGGTTCATAGGTGTGTATTAGGCTAATGGCCCTGAAGCCTTTACAAGTCGAGCACTTAGGATTACCATGGCATCATGCCACCTGACCTTAGTCCCTAGTGCCTCTGTTGAGTACAGCAACTGGAGTGATCCCCGGGGTGAATTTTCTATTTCCCATCAACTCATCAAGATTTCTCTTGAAGAGGGCCAGTGAGGTGCACTGCTTGACATGTATGGTATTCCATAGCATGGGTAGTCTTTGGGTTATGAATCTGCCCCTCCAGCATGTTCTGTTGATTGTGGTAATGAGGTTAAGGTCTCTGGAGCATGTGGTGCTGAGGGATTGGGATTTGTTTAGATGTAGAATTTCTAACAGAGCTGGGTCAGACATGGCTTTGTAAGTCAAGCAGAGATCGCCTCTAAGTAGGCGATATAAGGCAGAGAATAGTTGGAGTTTTTTGAGTCTGTCCATATAGGACAAGTGTTTAAGGCCTAGGATCTTCTTTGAGAGGTACTTTTCCAGCCTCTCTAGTTGTTGCAGGTGTCTAGTCAGGTACATGCCAAATGGGGCACTGTACTCAATGACTGGCCTAATGAGGGAAGAGTAGAGGGAGACAATGACCTCTTTTTTCCTGGATGCAAAACCCTTAGTAATGAGATATGCCACATAGAAGGACTTTCTGATCACAGTGGCAATGTGGTGGTCAAAAGAGAGGTTGCTGTCAACCTGTGTTCCTAGATCTCTTATAACGCCTTCTGTGTTCAGTGGACTACCGTCGGTGTGGTAATTCAAGGGAACCAGGTTTTTCCAAAGGAGGATGATGACACACTTTTTGGCATTGAGCTTAAGGCCATGGTTCTGACACCAGTCGTTGGTCTCATTGAGACCTTTGTGTAGGATGTCAAAATCACTTGGGGGGTTAATAACAGCTCTCAACTTGCAATCATCTGCAAACTTTGTCAGCCAGAGTCCCTTCATATTGGCCTGGACTTCAGAGAAGTAGATACCAAACAGGAGAGGACCCAGAACCGAACCACCTGGGACTCCACTTGTGACTGGTCGACAGTCTGACTTAGAGTCAGCTACTTTCACACTGTGGATTCTATCTGTGAGCCAGTTTGCAACCCACCTACTGATATAGGGGTTGATGTTTAGCTTAGAGAGTTTTTCTGATTTATGAGTGGGAAATTGTATCAAAGGCCTTGGCCAGATCATGGTAGGCTGTATGAACCACCTTGTCTTCATCCACAGCTCAGGTGCCTGACTCAAATAAGTCGACCAAGTTGAGTAGGCATGATCTACCCTTCACAAAACCAAACTGTGTAGGATCCAGAGTTTAGAGATTCCCTATATCCTTGTTTATTAGGTCCATGATGATGCGTTCCATAGCTTTGCATATCAGACTCGTCAGGCTCATGTGCGATAGTTCCCAGGGTCTGTAGTCGCTCCTCCCTTGTAGAGAAGGATGAATGTAGCAGTGTGCCATTTGGTGGGGACAAAGCCTGAGGTAAGGCTGTGAGTGAACAGGGCATACAGATGAGGTGCCAGTTCACTCTGTAGTTCATGTAGAACACAGACAGGGATATTTTCAGGTCCCATAGAAGCTGTATTCTTGGCCTTGGACAGTGCTGTTTTAACCTGTGCAGAGGTAATACTGGGTGCCTGGCAATCCACTGGTATTGTGATTGGTCCTTTGGGAGAGGGGTAAAGTTGGCACTGAATCTGTTGGCCAATATATTGGCAATATCTGTTGGCTTGGTATAGGAGGTATCATTGTGCAGTTTCTCCGAGCAAATCTGGGTATTGCCATGGAGATTTTTTACATAACTATAGAAGGCCTTGTGGTTGTCTTTTCTACCTGCTGCAATTCTGTTTTCATAGCTAGCTTTAGAGGATTTGATGAGGGAGCTCAACCTTTTGTTGAGGCTGATAATGGAGTTTTTCCAGTCTTGGGACTTCACCTTATTCCTTAACAGTTCCCTCCTTCTGTTGTAGAGTTTGCTTATGGCAGGGGATCACCAGATTGGCTTCCTTTTTTTTTTTTTGAGGAGAGCATCTTGGTTCTACTGGGTATGTCATGATCCATGCATTTGTGTATGTGTTCCTTACATTGCATTGGTGTATGATTCAGTGGCCATGCATCTATTATCTATTTGCAAGGGTGCTGTGAAGTTAGTTGCCTCTGTTTTTAGGAGCCCAAAGTTAGCTTTGGAGAAGTTTTTCATGGTGGTTACCTTTGTGTGGGGGGTGTGTGGATTTCCAAGATGATTAGTTTGTGGTTGGATCTAGCCAAGGAGGAGTTGACTATTGGTGTAGAACAACAGTCACTCATGTTAGTAATGACAAGGTCAAGGATGTTGCTACCTCTAGTGGAGATAAAAACGAGCTGGTACAGGGCATTGGAATTCATGAATTCCAGAAAGAGTTGGGCAAGTGTATTGGTGCATGAGTAGTTTTCCCAGTTAATGGAGGGGTAGTTAAAGTAGCTCAGTATGAGTGTTAAGTTGGACCCTAATATTCTCCAGGGTGCTTAGGAATGTGAAGTGTGAGTCTTGGAAGATAGCTGGGGACCTATAGCAGGTTACAACCTGAATCACTGTCTTACCCAATGTTAGCTGCACCTGAAGTATCTCAGATGTGTTATGTTGGGCTACCAGTCTGGAGGTGTGTGCATCCTTTATGAATATGGAAACACCACTGCCTTTAGAGCTTTGGTCCAAGTTCTGGGTACAAAAGGTGTGGAATGAGTTATAGCCTGGTAGTGCATGGGGTGCTTTCTGCTGCCTTGAACCAGGTCTCTGTTACAGCACAAATGTCGATGTTCTCCATTTTAAGGAGTGCTTCGAGTGAGTACATTTTGAGATTTAGGCTTCTAGCGTTGAACAGCATGACCCTCAAATTGCATTTGTTTGTAACTGTTACGGTGGTAATTTGGTCTTTGGAACACTGCCTAAACATGTACTATAGGGTGGCAAGAGTGTTGGCCAGTATCTGGAAGCCCAGGGGTGACACATGCAGGCCATCTCTGGCAAAGCATCGAGGTCTGTCAATCATGTCATCCCATGCAGACAGATACTGGATCACCTTAGAATGACACTAGAAACTTAGCCGGTTGGTGAAATCAATCATTCTCTACATGTACTGTGGTATCATTCTGGGTGGTCATAGGATGCTGCTCAGGGCTAGTGTCATACCCGCTTGGGCTACATAATCCAAGAGCTCCTCCATGTCTCTTTTCATATAGTCCAGGGAGGTATGGCTTAGGTCACTCACACCCACATGTACGATGACAGAGTCATATTTGTACGTGTTGTTGAGGGACCTGCATGTGTGCATTATGTGGCGGATCCTGGCACCTGACAGGCAGTTGACTATTACTTTCTCCTTATTCAACCTAATGAGTGGAACTTCAGTGTGCCTCACTATAGAGTCACCTATAACTAGTGTGCTGGGCATGCTGTTTTGCCTTAGGAGCTTTGGTTGAGTGGCACACTGCTTAAGAGAGTTATGTATCTCGTGATTAGTAGTGTGTTGTGGTGGTTGAGTGCATTTCTGCTTTGGAGGTTTCTGCTGTTTGGGTAGATTTTTATTGAGAGCCTCAGTGAAGATGGGTGTGTGATTTGTGTTTTTATGTGAAAACAGTGCTGGTTTGTGTTCCGGAGGGCTAAGTATTCCATGTGGTGTGGTGCAAGTGTTGACCTTCTCCTCTTGACCAGCTATTCTGGTCTTGGCTGAAGAGTGCGTGGCTTCCAATTTGGATATATATAAGTGCATCTCTCACAAGTCTGAGTGTTGGGAGGTAAGAGCAGAGGGTTATTAGTATACATGAGGCAGTTCCTACATTGCCTCAGGATGCCCAAGTTCACCAGGTTAATAGGAGAAAGCACAGAGGACTGACCTTTAGACATGTCTGAAGGGGTTGGTATTAATAATAAGCAATGGAGCTGTTTCCTTGTAGAATGTTTAGTGCTAGTAACTCTTTTGTGTGCTACAATAATTGCTACAAGAAGTCTAGTAGAGTGCTAAACTAATAACCTAGTAAAAGTGCAGGACAGGAGACAACTAGCAGATCTAAGGGAAAATTTGAAGGGCAGACTTTGGCATCACTCAGAAGCTTACAAACAGTCCTGGATACAGGAAATCTGTATCTGGACTAGACTAGTTTTAGGAAAGGCAGGAAAGCACAAATCCGGACTTTTAAACCAGAAAGTTGAAAGAGATAAAAAAAACTGCCCAAACAGCCAATAAACTACAATTTCTGGGCCAGAAACCACTATTCTTGTGGTAGATAGGCTACCTAGTGCTTACCACTCCAACTGACAAGCTAGAAGGTTTCCCTTCAATACAGAAAGGCTTGGGGGGGGGGCTCAGAAGCTTACAAACAGTCCTGGATACAGCAAATCTGTATCTGGACTAGACTAGTTACAGGAAAGGCAGGAAACAAGCACTAAGATGGGCTTTTAAACCAGAACATTGAAAGAGATTGAAAAACTGCCCAAATGGCCAATAAACTACATATTCTGGGCCAGAAACCACTCTTCTTGTGGTAGATAGGCTACCTAGTGGTTACCACTCCCACTGATAAACTAGAAGGCTTCCATCCAACACAGAAAGGTTGGGGGGGGGTGCAGAAGCTTACCAACAGTCCTGGATAAAGCAAAGGCAGGAAACAAGTTTAGAAGTTTTTTCCAGAAAGCAACTAAAACAGCACTAAAAACAATTCAAGTGCAGTGCAAGCTAGCACACTTGAGTGTGTAGCAGTATTAAAGCAAATACAGTTTAAATAAATGCAATTTATTCAAAATGTATTCTGAACTAAATTCATTTATTTTATTCAACTCTGAACAGTTAAAAAGTGCCAAAAATATATTTATCAGCTGAGAAGCACACTCAGTCAGAACACAAGGAGATTTTTTTTAAATAAAGTGCAAACAGAGGAAGGATGAACAGAAGATAATTCAAGGTTAAGAACCTAAGTGTGTTGGCCTTCTCAAATGTTCTCTCTGTATCAGGTAGAATGAACAATAGACTGGGAGGAGTGTCCCAGATTAAATTTACAGTAGGGGCAGACAACTGTAAAGCCACCAACTATAACAACACCACAAGACTAGGGTGGGAGGGAGAAAACCAGTTTCAGAACAGATCAGAAACAGCAAACAATGTCAGCAAATATATAACATAATTCAGTCAAGCAAAAATTAAGACAATGCAGAACTCTGAAAAGTTAAGTGCCAAGAAATATATTTATCAGTGATATATTTCCAGATTATTTGAAAAGCACATTTCAGTCAGAACACAAGGAGATTCTAGCAGCGTATGCCTGTAAATGTTATAGTGTAATTTGTTAATGTTGTGGTATTACTTTACGGAGTTATAGTTTTTGTGTGAAGTAACATGGCAGATGGTACGTTTTGTGGCTTTGTAGTTTGTTTAATGTTGTGTTTTAACAGTTTATTAGGTAACTGGTAAATATAGGTCTTGTTCAGTGATGGATTTGTTGCTTTCATGGAAGTTAAATTAGTGTTATGAGAAGTGCTGGGAGAAGTGAATAAGGGAGAAAGTGTTTATGTTGCCAATCTGTACGTGTTTTTAGGCCATAAAGGAAAGTGATTTAGATATGCTCCGGCATTCAATAAAGCATTTTTACCATGCCAGAATAGTGTAGCAGCTCCTGCATGGAATATGGCTGCCGAGTGATTCAGTAAACAAGCTTGGGGGCAAGCATGAGCCTGCCAGCAATATTCTGGGATGGACACCAATGAATAATGCTAATTACTTCATTTGCTGATGAAAACCATGCAAATGAGGTGAGTTAGTAATTCAGTAAGCAAGGCAGGCATCCGTGCCAGAGAACAGTGTCTGTTGCAGAAATATATTCGGTTACTAACCATGTACATTTCTGCAAAACTCAAAATGGGTGCATGACAGCTCAAAGTAAAGAACGTATTATGATCATTGGGCACGCCAATGGCAAAAAAATATGGCCATTGGCATGGAAAAGAGTTGCAAAATAATACAAATTAAAGTTTTTTTTGGCCAATTTCAGCTATTTAAGCATATTGCAATGGCATGCAATTGAGATTGTGCAAAAAATAAAAAAAAAATGTGACAAGACAATTTTAAGTGAAATCTGCAATTTGCCATTATAGTGGGTAGCATGCAGAACCAAAACAATAACAGGTAACACTGGTTGCTAAAGAGAAAGGATCTGGTGAAGTGTTGTAACAAGGGACTAAGGCAGTGGGGTATGCAAATGAGCAAAATGTATTTAATAGCAAAATGGGAGACCATTGTCTGCATGCATCTAACTGTGTAGGAGCTATAAGGCAGTGGTGTAAGCAGGAGAAGCAGCTGACATGAAAAGGGGGTATGTCATGCTTGTTGTAAGCACATTGGAGCTCCACAGTTTTCATTTGAGTTAGCTAAGCACAGCTAAACAAGGTGCTGTGTCTGAGGCTGCATTTATTTATTCCATGAAATGAAAAGCATGTTCTCATCCAGGGGAGGGCCATTTCTGCTTAAACGTGTTTATTTTAGCTAAACAGGTTTTTGTGGTGCATACTGGGCCTTAAACAAAACAAAAGAAAACAAAAAAACAGAAATAGAAGAACTGCTTACATTTGGGCAGCGGGTTTGCGCATCATGCCGTGGGGCTTAAAAGGGGCGGAAATGGGAAGGGAAAAAAGAAAAAATGGGAAATAGCAGAATAGAAGCAATCAAGTGCAAATAATATAGCTGGCAGGTGGAATGTATCATAGCCAGCCAATCATACAGGCAGCATATGCAGCACAACAGTATAAACTATGCAGACACTTTTCAGTCTGTTTTTTCCCACAAACTCTGCACCATTGGTGTACACACTTGGGGGAATTTTAACAGACAAAATGTTAGTGGCTGCTGTCGCTTTGATACATCAGTATGTGCTAGAAGCTGATGGTGGTGAGGAGGATAATGCTGACAACAACCCCAGACTGAAGAGGAGGAGAAGAGTGTTCAGACCCAGGGTAACCTACCAGGGGTTACATGATCTGGAGATACTAGAGTGCTACAGGGTGGACAGGGACATATTTCAGCAACTCATCGACCTGTGCCGGCCTCACCTCAGACCCATAGCCAACAGAGGGGAACCCATCCCAGTGAATATCAAGGTATTTGTAGCCTTAAGAATACTAGCTACATGTACTTTCCAAAGACCTACTAGGGACACCATGGAGGTCTCACAGGCATCTGCATCCAGGGTACTCTACCGGTTCTTGGATGGCATATTACCACATGCAGGTAAGCACATTTACTTCCTCAGCACCCGTGAGGAGAGGAGCAGCAATATGCGCTTCATCCACCATGTAGTAGACTATCTGGAGATCCTAGGTGCCACAGACAGCACACACATCCATATCAAAGCATCACCCGGTAAACAGGGTAGGGTCTATGTAAATTGCAAGGGCTTTCACTCCATCAACTAGGTCGTGTGTAATGCCCAGGGCATTATCATTAATGTGTGTGCTGGCAGCCCTGAAAGCTATCACAACTTCCACATTTGGCATTTGTCACAGCTGTACCATGAATTTTCCAGGGGGAACATCCTGTATGGCCATCTGGTGGGGGATGATGGCTATGCACTGGAGCCGTAGATAATGACACCCATCAGAAATGCACACACCCAAACCAGTATCATTATAGAGTGTGTGTTTGGGATGCTCAAGTCACAGTTCTGCTGCCTTGACATATCTGGTGGAGCCCTGCAGTACTTTGTTCCAGTATAGTTACAATGACTGAATTTGTACATCCATGTAATGGGAAGAAATTTGAATTTCGTTGTACAGCTACATGTAATGCAAGTAATGTTATTTACTTAGCTTTATGGCAACAATGTCCATGTATTTATGTTGGCAAATCAACAAGAAGGCTAAGAGATAGAATTGTGGAACATAAATCAGAAATAAAAAGAAAGGTAGTTACAAATTCTTTAGCGCAACACATACAAGAGTTGGGTATGACACACTTTTTCTCTTTTTGTGTAATAGATACCCTTACTACTAATATCAGACGTGGAGATATGGTAAACAGATTGGATACAAGGGAATATGAGTAGATTATTCGTTTAAATGCTGACACATATCCTGGTTTGAATAAACAAGTTACAATTAAACATATTTTGAAGAAGAAATGACAAAAAGTAAAATAAATGATTGCTATTTTTAAGTATTGATAAAAAGTATTATAATAAATGTTTAAGTGGATATGCATATAAATGTTATAATGAAATTATAGTCAGAACATGAGCATATTATGTCCATCAATAATTTTGATAAATCATTGATTGAATATGTTTAATTATAAGTACATATTTATAGTAAAGAAGAAATAAATATATAGCTCTATTTATATATATTTATATGGGGCATTTGCAAGTGTAATATGTGTTTATTAAGTTTCTTAGTAGTCAGCAATTTTAAAGTCTCTGACTTATTGAAATGTAGCATATTTCTTTAAGACTTTTTGATGAGAAACTTATTCAATTGCTGTTCTTTTAATTATTTTATTAAGTTTGATTTATGATAGGTAGGCTGTGTCATGTGTCTGACTGTATTTTAAATATAAAGGATGTGATGTCCTGACTAGAATTTTATCTAACACTGAAGAAGGACTATTTGTCTGAAGGCTTTGTTTTAATAAACGTTTTTTGGTATAGCACTGTGGAACTTGCTTTTGTTTGGTGCTTAGGAGCCCAGCAGTACTCTCCAGCCACATGTGCACACATGTTCATAGTATGTGTCATGCTATACAATATGATCCTGTGGAAACAGCTGCAACAGGAACAGCATGGGGGAAGGGCGACACAGCCCCCCCACCATTGCCAAGGTCCCCACAGGCACAGAGGGACTCGGAGGATGAGCCCTCTTAACCAGCTCCTGTAGGCAGACAGAGGCATGCCCAGTATGCCTTGGCCTTGGCAAAGAGGCAATGCATAGCACACATACTGAAACTGTAGGGATCCAGGAACTGACACCTCTCTCTGACTTGCACACATGGTAAAATGTATGCCACACACATCACACTACCTGTATCTTACCATGTATAGGCAGTGTACTGCATGCATCTTACATAGGCAGCCCTCAAGCATCATCCTCACAACTGCTGCAGGCACAAGGTAAGTCAGTCTTCTTAACAATAAATGAATGGAGTAGTATTTTCTGATAGCATATCTATGGTATTGCTGCATGCATGCAAGGGAATGTGGTGGCCTACTGGGATAGCAGCAGACAACGGACAGCTATGTGGAACACCAATAAATGTTTGCCCAATACTGGCTTCCCCACACTATGCAGTAGTACCCAAGGTGATAAATCTCACTGTTGTATATATGGGAGTCAAATAACTGGGGAGTCATTGGTCACAGGCATGGATGTCAGTGTGGGGGTCTCATACTCACCCCTCAGCCTCACCTCAGGTCAGCCATACTAAACCATTACAAAATGTCTGTCAAAGGCCCACAAATGGTGACAATGATGAAATACCCCCTACAGGCTTTACACAGTGATAGTACAGCAGGTGTTGCAGTTGCAGTAAGGTTCTGAAGGGTAAGAAGTCTGAAACTCAATTTATGCCATTACAATCTGATCTGTGGTCTTTAGTGATATGCCTCTATTCTCCAAAACAGGGCACAATACTATGCTAAATGGAACCAAAATGTAAAGCAAATATCAGCTCAGTCTGTGCAAGTGTGTACAGCTGACATCTGGATAGTGTGTACAACTCCTACCATAGGTGTAGCTGATATGCACATTAGTTGGCACTGCAGTTCTTGAAACATGGCCCTGTCAACCACAGTACTGTACCTAGGCCACTACGACACAACTGCCATGACTAAGTGCTGGCCATATCCTGACAGTATTAACCACACATATACATAGCTCATTGACCCCTGCATATTGTGGGCATGCAACAAGTTATAAAGTAGATTGGGACAGGCCTGGCAATGTGTGCTCTGCTGCTATTTCCCAGTAACATACTAACATGCATGTTACTGCAGTTCTATGGGAATATGGGTGTGGGGGGCACACCCATATTCCCATAGAACTGCAGTAACATGCATGTTAGTATGTTACTGGCAAATAGCAGCAGGCCTGTCCCAATCTACTTTATAACTTGTTGCATGCCCACAATATGCAGGAGTCAATGAGCTATGTATATGTGTGGTTAATACTGTCAGGATATGGCCAGCACTTAGTCATGGCAGTTGTGTCGTAGTGGCCTAGGTACAGTACTGTGGTTGACAGGGCCATGTTTCAAGAACTGCAGTGCCAACTAATCTACACATCAGCTACACCTATGGTAGGAGTTGTACACACTATCCAGATGTCAATATCTGTTATTTCAGGAAAGCTGGACAGGTCATGGACAGGGGGCCACACATATGGACAGTACACAGATTGGAGTAACCTACACAGTGCCTATTGTACCTCTCAACTGTACAGACATATTGTAGGCTGTCCAGAGGTTAGCATCATAATTGTGGTCTGTATATCATGAAATAATGGTTGTCTGGCAATTCATTGGCAAATCACGTAAGACTAAGTTCAGAAAATAATGACAGACTGTAATGTCAAACTTCATACCCTATAGAAAAAGGCATGCTAATGCAAAACCTGTTATTGAATCACCTTTCTAGGTTTGTAAGGCTAATACTTAAAAATGGTCCCTATATTTAGGCCTTTGTCCCTCAATTACTTATGGCTTTGTCCAGATGTGTGCCTCTCAAAAGTTGAGAGGCATGGTGCCTAGTAGGACAGCAGGTACCTGAAGGTCAATGTGCTGCCAGTTTATAAAAGGCTGCCACCTTTCTGTGTCAACACTGACAACATGTCACTGGTCAACAGCGATACACCTGGAATGACACAGGTTGTCACAGAAGGAACCAAGTATACCTTGTATATCTGTTCTGCTTGCCCTAACATTGCATTTGCCTTCCAGATATTTGTGAAACAAGAGCAGACAGTGGGGAAGCAGACATCATACCCATAAGAGCAAACAAGGAATTACCAAACTGGTCTCCCAACTGTCCATGTTTGGCAGAACATTATTAACACCCTGTCCCCATGTGTGGGCCTTTGGCTGACTGTCATATTTGGGACTGTCCAGATGTCAGTCTATGAAGGTATGACAGCTAGACCCACATGTAGCATCCTAATAACATATAGCAGTACAAACCATCTAAGGACCACAGCAAATACAGTGGTGCAATGATAGACAACCTGCTAAATAGGTACACTCAGAGATGTGAAGTCCACAACATTGTGTGTGTTATAGTATAAAGCCTGCTCAGATCAGAAATACAAATACATAACAGCAGCCACTGTGGACAAAGCCTGTGACTGGACTACAGAAGGACACAGAAACACACATAAGGGGAAGGGGAATCACTGGCCAGACAAATGAAGAATTTGCACACCAAAACACGTTTTGCAGTAACATAGGTGCCATGCAGTGTATAGAGTCAGTAAACATCACCTGCAAATACACAACACACACCCACATAAGTGAAGGTCCACAACAAATCAAAACCCCAAGCAAAGGACACCTCAGAGGCAAAAACACATGAGAACTCCACAAACCTACACACCACAGACCACAAATAGTCCACACACCAGGGTTTTGCAAACACTAAGGCCTTACCATACACCCAACATATTACTCATGGAAGACTCCACTGTGAGATACACAGATGTGCCACACACTAGGCAGGATAAGGAGAATGTCATGGTTACTTGTTTGTGAGGTGCCATAATCTGCCATATCACACATGCACTCAAGTCACCCCACAACAGTTACAGGTATCACTCTGGCTTGGTTCATGGTGGTGTGAATGATGTCAGATGTACCTCCTGGACTATAGGAAGACAGATATAATTCAGCCTGCTGAATATGTGTCACATGCAGGTATGTCTCTAGCCTTAAGCAGCATATTGCCATCATCCAGAGTGATGGCTCAATACAAACAGAAAGCAATTGTCAGTAACATTTGGCTCAATTACTGGTGTCATCCCAGGGAGATCCACTGTCTGGCAGCCTGGGAACATATGATCGACAGAACAAACTGCCTTGCTACAGATGGCCTGCATCTGTTGCACCTGGCCTACAGGCCTCTGGTAAAGGCTCATGCCTCACCCATAGTGCCTTTGTAGGGAATGTCATGGGGTCCATACTACCAACATAACACAGTCAAAAAATGCAAATGAAAGGCCATGCTGAAACATGCTAGGAGCATACCTCTCAATCTCATAGATCAAGAAATCTAGACAAAGCCATAAATAATGGGGAGATAAAGGCCTAAAAATAAGGATACTTTTTAAATATTGCACGTATAATGTTAGAAAGTTGATAGAATAACAGGGTTTTTAGCATGGATTTTCTGAAGGCTAGGAAGTCTGAAACTCAAATGTCTCTGTCATTATGTCCCGACTTCGACCCTGAGTGATTTGCAATAAACTTGCTAGAAAATCACAATGTTATGGTAAACTGACCAGATATGTGAGGCATGAATCTGGACATTTTGTGAAAATCTGTACAGTTGAGAGGTATGGCTAGGAGTCTAAACAGGGAAATGCACCCATTGCAGGCAGATGTAACCCTGGAAGATGATGACATGTCTGCACTCACAGAAACCTGGCCCACAGCCATGGAGAGAAACACATCCTTACCTGATCACTCATCCTATCACACAGCCAGACCACAAAATGTGGACAGCAAAGCCAAAGGAGGTGGAATATAAATATATGTTAGACAGACACACACCCACCTCTAGGCTGGTCAAGCAATCTGGCACACACACGAGACACTCCAAATGCAGTAAACCAGTGACAAGACCCCTATGCAAATTATAGGTAGCTACAGGCCAACACATCTGACTCAGGACACCCACCCCACATATCTGGCCTTCTGCAAATCTATCATGATTCCACCTGTCACCCTGATCCTGCCTGACTTATATTACCCAACCATGGATTGGAAATCCAACCATGCCAGAACAGAAATGCACAGAGATGCCCTCATCTTATCAATGCTACATCTTTAGAAAAGCCACTTGATACCCCACCAGGATGTGATGTCTATGTCGGACTTGGCAGTAACCAATATGATCAACCACTGCAGCACCCCTATGGTATCATCCTCCCTGACAGGATCTGGCAGAAAAGTGGTCACGTGTCATATCACCTTCACCCCTGACCCCCTCTAGCCATGGTAAAAGGAAGATGTCCCACAAGCTGATCACAACTACCAGTGGGATGGTATAAACAGCTGAATAGCCCTCTACTCCACCAGAGGAACAGGCACCAACTTACAAAGGTACACAAAACGACTATGCCAGCAAATATATAGACATGCACAAAATCAGGAACACCTGACAGGACAACATCACTGTCCACAAGGGAGAGTAAACCTGTCCACAAATATCTGCAATAAAGAAACTATAACACAAGGATAACATTGCTGAACAGGACCAGAAAGGAGCAGGTGCACAATTGGAAGTAAGCACCCCTTAGTGTGAACAAACAAAGAAGAGCACCAGTGAAATCCACTAAAGGCAAAACAAAGTCCAAATTGCCCACATCTAAGACAGATAATAGTAAGACCTCCCTCACATATGCAGCATTTACAAAGGAAGCTCTCAGGTCTGTGCAGAACTGGTGGTCAAAGACACCACATACACAAATGCCATAGCTATAGCCAATCCACTGGTTGGCAGATTCAGTGGAAATGTCTTACCTCTGCCCCCCCCCCCATTATGACAGTAGAACATCCCCAGTACCTGAACAACCATCCCTCATCACTAGGGAACAGGGCATCCCTGACCTCTCAAAGTCAAGAAGACAGCCTCCATTGGGACCTGAAGACATCTTAGGCTGCAACCTAGGGGAACCCAGACATGAACTGACAGCATCATTATGCACCCTACACACTCAAACCCTGAGTATTGTCTTTGTTACAGCTGAGTGGCAGACAACCACTGTCATCCCTTCACAACAAGGTGGACTGTTCACCAATGCAGGAAAGGAAAGACCCATCAGCCTAACTAGTCTGATTTGCAAGGCCATGCAATGGATTATCATGGATCATATTAACAGGGACATAGGCAAAATCCAAAAACATTACCCTACACAGTCTGTCATTCTCAGGGAAGGTATGTCAGTGAACTCTGGATGACTTCCCTGAGGCAGCCAACAAAGACATGGAAGAGGGAAAGATGGTGCACTCCAGCCACCTTGACCTGGCCAAAGCCTTACACACTATTCTCCACTTGGGCATAGTACATGAACTCTGTCAACTAGGCAGCATGGGCAGCAAATCAGTGCATTGATAGAACTCACATAATCATAATAGGGGTAGCCAGTTGGAACAGTACAACCATACTGAGTGGCATACCCCACAGATCATTCTGGGAGCCTCTGGAATATGGGATATATGTCCATGAGGTGCAGGTCAAAAACACTGACCTATGGCTGACCAAGTAGGCAGATGACTGCAAGCTGGGAACAGGCATCAATACCCAAAGTGATGTGGACATCCTACAACAGGGTCTCACCAAAACAAATGACTGATGGCAGAAACATCACCTCAAGCTGAATGTCTCAGATGCATCAGCATTCCCTTTGGGGAGACTGACAGCCCCACATAGTATCATATTAACAACAATGTCCTACATATAGAATCAGTAGTGAGGCATTCGAACACCCAGGTTGATAGCAACCTGAAGTCTGAGCACCATGTTGCTTCCATTGTACAGAAAGCTTCATAGATGGGACAACTCAGACATAAGGGTTTTCCATCCAGGGACAATGAGGTCATAAGATCCATGTATGCTAACCTTATAAAGCCAATTATTTTGTTCAACGTCCCCTTTGGCATGTACCTCACAAAGTACATGCAGCAGCCGGAGAGACCACAGAGGTTCCTCACTGGGAAAATGCAGGACCACAAACACCTAACCCTACACAGATAGGCTAACAGCACTGTCCTTCTACTCAGTTCCATATAAACTCTGCAGAGTTGACCCCTGTCTGGCATAGAAAACAATCCAGACCCAGCCTTTTATTTTGTAAATATTTTTATTCATTTCCAAAAACAAGAAAACATGAATGCAGGTTATTTATGACAGTGAAGTATTTACAAATTATTTAAAAAGGTTGGTTAAAGCCTCTAAACAGATATCAAACATTAAAACCAAAATAAAGCATTTACAATGGTGTATATTGTTGGCATATAATTGACTTTCTATACAATTGTTTCCTGATTATAGTCTGCTACAGTCATTACTCCCCAGTATTTCAGTTACTTTTTGCCATGCTATGTATAATGATGTAGTTCTTTCAGTTCTTCCTTTAATAGTGTTCATTTCCAATTGCGATACTGCTGACACCATATTCATGAATTGCTTAAAAGTTGGAGAAGCTTTGGATTTCCAGTTTGATGTAATGTTCTTCCTTGCAATGGCTAGGAGAGTCCACAAGATTACATATTTTGTTCTTGGTACACAGTCAGGTACAGATGCATTAAACAAAATAATAGATTTGGAAATCTGGAATTTGCCATTGAATACCATTTGCAGATAATAATTTATTTATCCCAATATGGTTTAATCAAATGGCATTCGTAGAACATATGTTGCCAGTCTGCTTTTATTGAAAAAAATCACATCTCCAGCAGCCAATATTTTTCTTAAATATAAGTTCCATTTTATGAGGGGTTACGTAAGATTTGTGTATGAATTGCCATGTAAAGAGTCTCCAATGTAATGAAAGTGATGTCTGCTTTGGAGAGAGAATAATTAATTTTTTGTCTCTGTCATTTGGCACATGTCCATTAATTGATTTTTTAATAGTTGCATATTTTGTCATTATTATAGGTTTTTATTTTTTGTTTGTTTTATAAATAGATGATAGGTATCCCTTTCCAGTAATAGGTTGATTCATTAGTAATATTATATGTTCTATAAGATTAGAGACAGCCTTGATGGAATTGTTGCACATCTGGAAGTCAAGGCCCACTAGATCTACCTGTAGGCGCAGCATCAACCTGGTCTATGATATCAATAGGGCTTGTGGGCATGACAGATATGTGTCCCCACATACTCCCCCATCTGCAGAATACACTCCCTGTCCACACCAAGCCAAGTGCCTCAATACCCCTAGTGAAGTGCTCCCTGTATAAGTGCATGGGAAACAGAACATACAGTCCGGTGATTCCACCTGTGTCCCTGCTGGACAGGGGCTCTGGGTGCTGACATGTCTTAAAATGGGTAATACTCTTGTCTGCGATGGTTATAAGGGCTTCCGGTCCAATAGCCTACTAACCTCATATCAACCTATCAAGCTATACACAAATGTCTGTCAGTGCTTCACCACATTACTCTGTACTGCTCTGCCACTGACCTACCTGAAAATCACAGTGCTATGTGGAACATACCACACATATAATGGACATCTCTGCCAGTAGAATGCAATATGTGCCCACACCCATACCTCTCAACCTCCTACAGCAAGACATCTGGACAAAGTCATCAATAAAAGTGCAACAAAGGCCCAATGATAGACTTGTGTTTTAAATATTGCCCTTGTAAACTTAGAAAGTTGGTAGAATAACAGGGTTTGCATTAGCATGTATTGGCTGAAGGTTATGAAGTCTGAAACACAAATATTCTGTCATTATTTTCCTAGTTTTCACTCTTTAAGTATATGCCACCAACCTGCCAGAAAAACCCAGGCATATGACAGATGGATAAAAAATGGACAAACATCTGGACAACCTGAGCAAGCCTGTACAGTTGCGAGGTATGCCCAAACCAGGATATAACCTTTCAGGTAAGAAGAATACCACACAAGCAGGAGATCCCCAGCCAGTATATCACCAAGGTGATGGACTGTTTACACAGCTTTATCAGTTAATTGGCTGTAGCTACACCTTTCAACTGGCTGGATTTTGAAAGAATGTCTAATGTTTGGCTCATAATATAGGTCTGTGCATCATCCATCTTGTATTTCTCTGGTAAATCACTGTGATGACCTGACGAATTCTATTAGTAGGTAAGGACACAATACATTAATGTCAAACATCACATATGTCAGATAATGTCTGCTAAAACAAACCCTGTAACTCTAGCTACTCATACATTAATAAGATAAATAGTTACAGTATCTCCCTATATTTGGGCCATCCATTGTCTCACCATTTTGGCAGGCTATCTCCAGATATCTTACACTAACAGGTTGAGAGGTATGGCTGTAGCACACAAAACCCCGGACTGGAGTACAACAATCTCAGGAATGGAGTCCCACACTTACTATAGAAGGTCATACTGGGCACACTCCTACACTTGTAAAGCCCATGTCGGAAACCATATTGGACTACATATCTGTACTGTGCAGATGTCTTTGCATGCACATAGCTATATACACCTTAACTGTTTTCACACACACCCATCAGACGGGATTACCCGAGAAGTAAAGTCCATGTTGGAAACCACATCAGACTACATATCTGTATTGTGTAGATGTCTTTGCATACACACAACTATATACACCTGAACTGTCTCCACACACACACCCATCAGACAGGATTACTGACAGCCAGCTGTAAGTGGCCCATATGTGGAATATCTGCATCTCTTGCATTTGATACACACAAATATACATGGGTAACATATTATGATATGTCAACCATACATACACAATGACATTGGGAAGAGATAGACAGACAGTGATAGAGAGAGAGTCACAGGGAGACATACACAGAGAGTGAGTCATACGCAGGGATAGTCTGAATGACATAGATTGATGTCCTGCTGCAGACAGTTGCATACCAGTTGTAACCAGTTGCACATGGCAGCATGAAGGTGAGATCCATTGTGTGACAGTACTAAGGAGGGGGTTGTAATATCACATCACCTGCCTTTGTGTGTGTGTCTGTCTGTAGGTTTAAGTATTAGGAGGTCTTTTCCACCCAGTACACATCCCATTGCCCTACTTTACAAGATCTGCTGATGTCATTCACCTTAAAAGTACCTTTGGACTGGCTTTAGCCCTACAAGCTCTTTGGCCCATGCAATAATTGCATAACACTATAGTACAAAAAAATAGATAGGTAGGGGTTCTGACCTCAGTCCCGGCATATGTAAGTGTGTGTGTGTGTGTGTGTGTGTGTGTGTGTGTGTGTGTGTGTGTGTGTGTGTGTGTGTGTGTGTGTGTGTGTGTGTGTGTGTGTGTGTGTGTGTGTGTGTGTGTGTGTGTGTGTGTGTGTGTGTGTGTGTGTGTGTAGGAATACGAGCTTTAGCCCTTTCCCACCCATTACACTTCCTACTGCCCTACTTTACAAGAGCTGCTGATGTAATTCACCTTAGAAGTACCTTTGGACTGGCTTCAGCCCTATAAGCTCTGTAGCACGTGCAATAACTGAGTAAAACTACAGTACAAATAACTAGATAGGTAAGGGTTCTAATCTCATTCCCGACATATGTAAGTGTGTGTAGGAATAAGAATTTTAGTCCTTTCCCACCCGGTACACTTCTCATTGCCTTACTTTACAAGATCTGCTGATGTCATTCACCTAAGAAGTATCTTTGGACTGGCCTCAGCTCTAAAAGCTCTGTGGTGCATGCGATAATTGCGTAACATGATAGAACAAATAATTTGATAGGTATGGGGTTCTAATTTCAGTCCCAGCATATGTAAGTGTGGGTGGGGGTGTGTGTGTGCGTGTGTGTGTGTGTGTGTGTGTGTGTGTGTGTGTGTGTGTGTGTGTGTGTGTGTGTGTGTGTGTATAGGAATAAGAGTTTTAGTCCTTTCGCACCCAGTTTATTGCCCTCCTTTACAAGATCTGCTGATGTCATTCACCTTAGAAGTACCTTTGGACTGGCCTCAGCCCTGTAGCATGTGCGATAACTGTGTAACAGTATAGTACAAATAACTAGATAAGTAGGGATTCTTATCTCAGTCCCAGCATATGTAAGTGTGTGTGTGTGTGTGTGTGTGTGTGTGTGTGTGTGTGTGTGTGTGTTTAAAATGTAAGGGTGTGTGTGTGTGTGTGTGTGTGTGTGTGTGTGTGTGTGTGTGTGTGTGTGTGTGTGTGTGTGTGTGTGTGTGTGTGTGTGTGTGTGTGTGTGTGTGTGTGTGTGTGTGTCAGAATAAGAGTTTAAGTACTTTCCCACCCAGTACACTTCCCATTGCCCTACTTTACTTCCCATTGACTTACTTTACAAGATATGCTGATATCAATAATCTTAGAAGTACCTTTGGAATAGCCTCAACCCTATAGTACAAATAACTAGATAGGCAGGGGTTCCACTCTCAGTACTGGCAAATGTGTGTGTGTGTGTGTGTGTGTGTGTGTGTGTGTGTGTGTGTGTGTGTGTGTGTGTGTGTGTGTGTGTGTGTGTGTGTGTGTGTGTGTGTGTGTGTGTGTGTGTGTGTGTGTGTGTGTGTGTGTGTGTGTGTGTGTGTGTGTGTAAGTGTGTATGTTTGTAGGATAAAAGGGTGTGTGTGTAGGAATAATATGTTTAGTAATTTCCCACCCATTACACTTGCCATTGCCCTACTTTACAAAATCTGCTGATGTCATTCACCTTAGAAGTACATTTGGACTAGCTTCCACCCTATAAGCTCTGTAGTGCATGTGATAACTGTGTAATACTATAGTACAAATAACTAGATAGGCAGGGGTCTACTTTCAGTGCTGGTGAATGTGTGCATGTGTATGTTTGTAGGATAAAGGGGGGTGTATGTGTAGGAATAAGAATTTTAGTCCTTTCCCATCCAGTACACTTCCCATTGCCCTACTTTACAAGATCTGCTGGCATTCACCTTAGAAGTACCTTTGGACTAGCCTTAGCCCTATAAGCTCTGTAGTGCATGCGATAACTGAGTAACACTATAGTACAAATAACTAGATAGACAGGGGTTCTACTCTCAGTACTGGCAAATGTGTGTGTGTGTATAAGTGTGTATGTTTGTAGGATAAAGTGTTTTGTAGACCTTCCCATCCATAACATGTCCCAGTGGCCTACTTTACAAGGGCTGTTGATGTCATTCACCTTAAAAGTACTGTTGGACAGCCCTCAACCTTATAAGCTCTATGACGCATGCATAACCATGTAACAGTATAGTACAGATAGGTAGGAGTTCTAATCTCAGTCCTGGCAAATATAAGTGTGTGTGTAAGTGTTTGCAAGTGTGTATATTTGTAAGATACAGTACTTTGAGGCCTTTCCCTCCCAGTAGACTTCCCTATTGCCATACTTTACAAGGGCTGGTGATGTTATACACCTTAGAAGTACTTTGAGACAATCTTCAACCCTATAAGCTCTGTGATGCATGTAATAACTGCATAATACTGTAGTATCAACAACTAGATAGGTAGGGGAACTGTGTGTGTGTGTGTGTGTGTGTGTGTGTGTGTGTGTGTGTGTGTGTGTGTGTGTGTTTGGCTGAGGCCATATCTTCTGGGGGTGTGGGTTTTACCATTTTGAGGTGTGTTCTACCCATTACACTTCCCACTGCCCTCTTTACAAGGATTTCTGATGTCATCCACCATAGAAGTACCTGTATACACTTCTCAGTCTTATATGCCCGGTGGATCATGCAATACCTGTGCAATACCACAGTAGAATTAATTAGATAGGCAGGGGTTCTAATCTCAGTTCTGCCAAATAAGCCTGGTGGATCATGCAATACCCATGCAATACCACAGTAGAATTAATTAGATAGGCAGGGGTTCTAATCTCAGTTCTGGCAAATGTGTGCGTTTGTGTGTATATTTGTAGGATACCGTGTTTTGAGGCCTTACCCTCCCTGTACACTGCCCATTGCCATACTTTACAATGGCTGGTGATGTTAATTACCTTAACAGAACCTTGGTAACACTGTTCAACCCTATAAGCTCCATGGTGCATGCGATAACTGCATAACACTGTAATACCAGTAACTAGATAGGTAGGGATTTTAAACTCAATACTGGCAAATGTGATACTGTGTTTGCACGTCTGAGAAGCATATTCCCTGTGTGTGGCAGTATACCATTTTAAGGCCTGTTGACTCCTTCACCAGGGCATTACTTTGCAGATCCAGTTAATGGCATCTGCTGTACCTGCTACATGTTAAACTGGACAGCCCATACCAGCCATCTCTGCATATGTATATGGAATACCCTGATGTTTGCAACCAATATGTTGTCTGTGACCACTAACAATGGGCATTTATGAGACACATTGCCAAACTGTCACAGTCACTGTAGTGACAGACATGGCAGCAGCAGACCTCGTGCCAGTCTGAAACATAATGTTGATAGACAGACTGTTACCCTATCATTGTATCACATCACCTTGCAGCAGTCTACAGACAGACATTAGGTGACTGCCATATGTGAAGTTGAGGCAAACAGCAAGAATTGGGCACAGCCATCACATATTGCTGTGACACATCTGGGAATTGGATTGTGGAACAGGTCATGCAATTAAATGCACCTCCCACAGTGTATGTGTTGGTACATAACAATAGCTGTCATTAATCTGCAATGCCAGTCTGTCATGGTTTTACCAGATGTTGGCCAGAAAAACACATGTACATGACCGATGTGAAAAAATCATGTGTCGGAGATCAGGGAAATCTGCACATATATGCATAGGTCAGAGGTATGGCCACCATCTGTACCCATACCTCCCAAGCTGTCAGAGAAAGGACTGTTCACAAAGCCATATATAATGGGGTGACAAAGGACAAATAATAGGGATACCTGTCAAATATTGCTCCTACAAATATATAACCATGATAGCATAACAGAGTCTATATTAACACAGATGGTCTGAAAGATATGAAGTTTGCAACTCATAATGTATGCCATTATGTTATGACTGTAGACTGCAATGGTTTGGCAAAAATGTGCCAGACAGATACAGGTGTATGAGAAAACTGACTACTGATATGTGGCATACATCCGGACAGTCTGTGTAAACTGCATGGTTGAGAGGTATGTCTGAACCACCCTGCAGGTTGCAGTCCATGTTTGGCAGGGTATAACCTGTGCTGACAACTGAAACAGTTAAAAGAGGTCTCAGACTTGTGGGACAAGAAACATGTCATACAGGTGTGTACTGATTGCATAGAGAAGTGATTGCGCATCAGAAGCACATTAATGTCATGAGAGATACTGTAAGTGAAGGTAATGTCACACAAAGAAGGTGTCATACTAGCATACAGGAGGACATCTTGTGTGTTGCACTTGTGGGCATGCTATGTGTGGCCAATTGTCACATTACAACAACTTGTGTCCCACACTCCCACAACTGATAATTTCACACACACATTGCGTGTTACCTATGTGTGTACAATATGTAGACATGAGAAGACCCTATGACTACTGTGTGCCCACAAGATAGGTGAATCTGTTGGGGTTCAGGTCATGGCTAGGCTTCTGAAGGACCTAGTGCCAGTATTTCAGTAACCTCCTCTGTATGTATGAGACTGTGGTACTACAGAACACTGAGGTGACATGTATGAAGGTTAGCCATCTGTGACAAAGGGTATGTATGGAAGGTCACACTGTCCACCAACAGTGTCCCTCACACACTGTTGCATGCATATATACCTGGTAAACATGTACATATAAAACTGTACCTTGGCTATGAAATGGTCAATGTGTTTCCACTCTGCCATACTCCACGTTGGTAATGTCTGCAGGGCCACAGCCTGCAGACACACAGACACTTGGAAGACAAACAGAATACAGCATGTCAGACTACATTCAATCCATGGTACTAACACCAATAATGCATCATGGCTAATAAGGTACATAAACTTTGATGTGTACCCATAACAAATACAAGCAGACAGCACCTTACACAACATTACATAGCTACACTGTACTATATTCATCGTGTGCATCAGACCAATATTAGCATGTCCTTACATTGATGGTATGGATGACAGGGATGTGGCACAGGTATCATCATATGCACAGGGTGTGGTGTGGGTTTGCCAGAGACCTGGGCTAGGCCATATAGTTGACACCATGTGTGTGTGTTTGGAGGGATGTTCTAGAAATGGGCTGTGCAGAGGTGCTGTGTGTGTCTGAAGGTGACCTGCGTGTGATAGAGATGAGTGTGTGTGTGTGTGTGTGTGTGTGTGTGTGTGTGTGTGTGTGTGTGTGTGTGTGTGTGTGTTTGTATGCACACAGTCATGCCAAGTGGCTGCCCTACACATGGGTATGTTGGACAGCTGTGGACCATATATGGCAGGGTGTACAGTTCACTGTATCTGGCCATGGACACAGGAACTGGTCCTGCCTGGGGTATCACTGGCACCACGAGGCCCAAGGTCAGATGCAGTACTACTCCATGATGGTGACTGCTGTCTGCTGGATCCGTGTCCCTGACAGGACCGGCCAGGACCATGTGCCCATGGCCTGCTCTGATGTGGTGTGGACAGCACCCCACTTTGGTACTGCTGGTGGTACTACTACTATGGGAGTGTGAAGGTGCATGGCCCCATAGAATCTCAGCTGATCTTGGTGCTGACCTACTTCCATGTGGCTGACCTCCCACCACATGGTCCAGCACAGACATTCCACAGTTGAAGATTGCCAAGGTCTGACCCCATCATCTAATCATGACCTCAATATTGTGATGTGTGGCATCCACAAGGTCATGCAGGTCATTACGGATGCTAGGAAGAGTTGCATCCAAGACCCTGAGTATTTGTCTGGTGTTGCATTCAGTATGGGTCTGTGCCTTTGTGATGACCCAAAACATGCATTTGGTGACACCTGCTGTGGCACTTGCAACAGGGGCTTGATGGGGCACCAGTCCTCCTTCGAACACCCCTGTCCATCCACTTGTGTGAGACCTCACCTGCACTCTGGCTATGATTAATGTCTGCACTCACACTTGCCATAGTTACCACACTAGTCTGTTTTATGCCACCATTCACCAAATGGCCATTATCTGTAGCCATTGGAGATGGGGTATGTGTGGGCATTGTGACTGTGTGTGGGGACATTGTGGATGACAGTGGGATGCCAATCGATGGCGCAGATTCAGCCTCTGACAACCCCACCTGTGCCTCACTATGACTATCATCATCATCGGAGTCTGCAGAGACACTGACATCAGGTTCTGATTGGGAGGGACCATGACCCCCATTTCCATCTGTGAGGGGAAGACGACATATGTAAATTAATACTTGCACAATATGGTTTGTTGGTGTATACACACACACACAGACACACACACACACACACACACACACACACACACACACACACACACACACATGCATGCACACACGGACACATACACATACAGACACATACAGGTGAGGTGGCACAAAGGCATTATATAGACCTCACAATATCCAAATGGTGACATGCACGACACACAGTCAGACCACGACATGCACACGCGGACTAGCCTTCAACATCATGCAGTGCAGCCATTTCCATTTAATGTTACTACTAATATACACCTCTGGGGTACGTGAGTAGTATTAGTAGGTGATAGGTCTTCACCTAGCATGCACTGCACTCATGTACACATTATTGCTGTTCACCTGCATAGCACAGTGGCAACTCCTACGGAACATAACTCTCAACTGTACAGACTTTCACAGAATGTCTAGATGTCTGGTTCATATTTTTTGTCTGTTCCTTATAAATCCTGTGTTTGTCTGACACATTACTGGGATGATCTGAGGATTGAAGTCACTAATTAATGACATACATTTGAGATTCAGACTTCAAAGCCTGCACTGTATTGTATGTTAAAACAAATCCTTTCTAAGCTTACAGTGGATATAATAAGTGTACGCACCCCTGTTAACATGCCAGGTTTTTGTGATATATAAAATGAGACCACAATAAATAATTTTAAAACCTTTCCCACCTTTAATGTGACCTATAACCTATGCAATCCAATTGAAAAACAAACAAATATGTTAGGGTAAAATATAGAAAATGAAATATGTACAATAGACTGGTTGCCTAAGTGTGCACACCCTTAAACTAATACTTTGTTGAAGCACCTTTTGATTTAATTACAGCATTCAGTCTTCTTGGGAAGGAGTCTATTAGCATGGCACATCCTGACTTTACAATATTTGCCCACTCTTCCTTGCTAAAGCCCTCCAACACTGTCAGATTGAGAAGGCATCTCTTGTGCACAGCCCTCTTTAGGTCACCCCACAGATTTTTTATTGGATTTATGTCTGGGCTCTGGCTGGGCCATTCCAAAACTTTGATTGTCTTTTTGTGAAGCCATTCATTTGTTGATTTGGATGTATGCTTTGGGTCATTGTCATGTTGACAGGTGAAAGTTGTCTTCATCTTCTGCTTTCTAGCAGATGCCTGAAGGTTTTGAGACAAAAGTGACTGGTATTTGGAACTGTTCATAATTCCCTTCACCTTGACTAAAACCCCATTTCCAGCTTATGAACAGCAACCCCAAAGCAAGACACTGCCACCACCATGCTACACCGTGGGAATGGTGATTTTTTGGTGATGCGAAGTGTTGCTTTTGTGCCAAAATACCTTTTGGAATTGTGGCCAAAAGGTTCAGCCTTGGTTGCATTAGACCATACCACATTTTCCCACATGCTTTTGGGAGACATGATGTATTGTTTTCATATTTTAGCCAGGCCTGGATGTTGTTCTGTGTGAGAAAAGGCTTCCATCTTCCAACCGTACCCCATAAGCCTGACATATGGAGAATACAGGAGATTGTTGTCACATGTAGTACACAACCAGTACTTGCCACAAATTCCTGCAGCTCCTGCAGTGTTGGTGTAGGTCCCCTGGCAGCCTCCCTGACCAGTTTTTTTATGTCTTTTCATCAGATTTGGAGGGATGTCCAATTCTTTGCAACATCACTGTTGTTCCATATTTTCTCCCCTTTTTGATGACTGTCTTCACTGTGTTCCATGGTATATGCATTGCTGCATAAATGTTTTTGTACTCTTCTCCAGGCTGATACCTTTCAGCAATGGGATCCCTTTGATGCCTTGTAAGTTCTTTGTGAACCATGCCTTTTGTTGTAGAAGGCAACTGAGTAAATGTCAGGGGAAATCCTACTAGGACAGCTGACCATCATTTGGTGTTAATCAGAGTCTCTTGAACTGATGGCAAGGGTGTACCCAAGAAGACTGAATGTTGTAATTATATAAAAAGGTGCTTCAACAAATTATTAGTTTAAGGCTGTGCACACTTATAAATCCAGCTTATTGTATGTTTTTTTGTCAAAGGAAAAAACTTCAAAGGCCAATACACGTAAGGTTCAGTTAAGGCACTTTAATTTACTTGCTGCAAGGAGACAAAAACATGCAAATACAAGGATTTTTCTAACTATTAACAGGAAGTATGTTCATTCTTATACTGTTTTGCAAGACATGGCCTTCTAAGCTGACGTAATCAAACACAACTTTAAGCATTGTACTACAACAGGTGTTACTTCAGATTTTCTACTGACAAGACTAGATTTGTGAGAAACTTTTCAGAAAAACAACCTGGCCTTGGTTTCCAGTACTTCGCTCACAAGCCTCTATTGTACAGTGTTGCATTTCAAGGTACTCTTCTAATACAGATACAAGCAAATGCTGATTGCAGTTCATATTTTCAAGCAGGCTTTGTCCTAATTATCTGTTATTTCTACAGCTGTGTATGTTCTCATAGCTCTTGTCTGAGTTTCGTATAAGCAGTATTGTTCTATTCATTATTTTCCTAACGCAAGCAGAAATCATCTGCTTCTCAGTAAATTTCCAAGGCACAAGCAAGATTTAGCTGACAGTACAAGGTCAGAAAGCAACTGCAGTTTGTACAGATTTATGCAGTATGAAATAGAATAAATGTGTTAACTCTTTTAGGCTCTAAATGCACAAAGCATATTACTAATACACACATTAATACATATTTTTCTAACATTTCCCCCCTATTAATACTTTTATTCTACTTTCAAAATAAGCATAAACAGTGTGTTTTCTTCTCCTAACCTCTTCCGCTTAGGATTTGCAGTTAAGAGAGTCATTCAGTTTAAACTTATGAAAGCATTTTCAGTCTTTTAACAGTTCTTCAAACTCAGTACTTTGATATAAGGTTTCAGAAACTGACATGTCTATAAAGTCTTTAATCAGTCTTTTCATGCAGGGGATGATTTCTTTTACAAGGACTTTGGCCACCGTTGTAGCATCTGGATTTTTAGTCAGAAAGTTTCCACCCATCTGGAAAACATATCTACAATGACAAGACAATACTCTATGAAATCCATACAGATAGTATGAAACAGATACGGTGGTATAGGAAAACTCCCTTGCTTGGGCTTTAACACCCCTTGTGCATGATGTTTATTACAAACGTGGCATACCGAGCAGAATTCTTTAGAGTAATTTGAGAAGCCATATGTCGTGAACACTCGGTTCACCAGCTGTACCATCCCCCCTGTTGAGACATGGCTCTGCCCATGGCTCAACAAAGCTGCATATATAAATAAATTAGATGGCAATATCGTTTTCCTTTCTTTAGAGATGTACAGCCCCTTTTCAAGAATTGCTCCTCGTTTTACCCATCTTTATTTTTCAACTTTCGTAGTAAGTGTCTGCATTGTTTTTAACATTTCTAAGTCTAAAATCTCAGAGGGTTGTAATTCCTCATTCAAAAGAAACGCTTCTGCAGCTGCCTGCTTTGCAGCTGTATCAGCTCTCGCATTACCTTCTGAAATCCTATCCTGTTGCTTGGTATGAGCTACACATTTACAAATAGCTACTTTCTGAGGTAACTGAATAGATTCTGAAAGATCTAAAATAAACTGTGCATGATTGATCGGTTTGCCAGTAGATGTTATCATTCCTCGATGTTTCCACTGTTGCACAAAAACATGTACAGTAGAAAAAGCGCACTGGCTGTCAGTAAAAATGTTTACACATTTACCCTTTGCTAAGGTACATGCCCATGTCAAGGCAATCAATTCTGCTGCTTGTGCAGATAAACTGTGTGGTAAAGATTTTGCTTCTATAATGTCTGTGTCAGAAACTACTGCATATCCCACTAGGTTCTGTCCTGCAGGACCCCTTTTGCATGAGCCATCCACGTAATATGTCACCTTGGCATCATCCAAGGGAACATCCGTAAGATCTTTTCTAGGTAGTGTCTTTTGCTCAATCACCTGCAGGCAGCTGTGTGGCATGCCATCTGCAGGGGTTGGGAGCAAGGTAGAAGGGTTCAAAGTCGTACAACATTCAATTGTCATGTGATGTCGGCTCAACAATATAGTCATACAGGAAAGATGCCTAGCAGGGCAAAGATATGCTACCTTCTCTTGCAGTAAAATAATTGTGACTGCATGAGGCACTCTCAATGTGAGAGGGTGGAACAACATTACTGAGGCTGAAGCCTGTACTGCCATTGCAGCTGCAACTACTGCTTGTACACAGTGAGGTAAAGACCGTGCCACTGGGTCCAGTTGTGATGAATAGTAAGCAATAGGGCGTTGCTTGTCCCCATGCTGCTGTGTCAACACTGATGTCATATAACCTTGCTTACAATCTACAGTTTGGAAAAAACATTTATGATAGTTTGGTAATCCCAAAACTAGTAAGGACGCTATTAACTGTTTCAGTTTGCAGAAGGCAGATTCTGCTTCTGGTGTCCATTATAACAAATCCTGTGCTGCCAACAAATCCTGTGCTGCCATAGGCTTTTTATGAATCAGGTTAGTCAGTGGTGCAGATTCCAAGGCATAGTTTGAAATCCAGCTCCGAAAAAAATTAGTCGTACCCAGGAAGGACATCATTTCCTTCTTGGTAGTGGGTTTTGGTGCTTGCAAAATCGCTATTTTTCTGTCCTCATCCAATGTCCTACCCTCCTTGGATATTACATATCCTAGGTATTTAACTTGTTTTTTCCAAAGCTGCAGTTTATTTTTGTTTACTTTATGTCCTTCAGTGGCTAAAAATTGTAATAGCACTATGGTATCTTCTTTACAATCTTGCTGGGTGGGGGCTGCCAGCAGGATATCATCAACATAAAGCAAAATCTGACTACTTCTTGGTGGGGTAAATCCCACCAAGTTGCTTGCCATCTCTTGTGAGAATATTGTTGGACTTTCACAATACCCCTGTGGTAGTCGCGTATATGTGTACCTTTTCCCCTGAAATGTAAATGCAAATCAATACTGGCTGGAAGGGTGTATTGGTATCTAAAAGAACGCATTGCTAATATCTACCACAGAAAAATATTTTTGTTGAGGTTTTAAATCTTTCAACAGGGTGTGTGGGTCTGGAACCGTAAGTGCCCTTGGTATTACTGCATCATTTACAGCTTGTAAATATTGGACCATATGCCACTACCCATTCGCTTCCTTAACAGGAAATAAGGGTGTGTTACATGTTGAATCAGGAGATTCCACCAGCACCCCTTTCTTAAGTAAAGCTGCTATAATAGGTTTGATTCCTACCTCTGCATCTTTTCTTAAGGGATACTGTCTTTTTTGTGGTCTAAATGCTGACTTTGGCATAATAGTAACTGGTCCCGCTGTATGAGTAAGTCCTACATCTGATTTTCCTGTTGACCAGAGAGTTTCTGGTATATTCTGTAAGGCATTCTTTTCCTCCTTTAATAGGAGTGCTAATCAGCTGTCCTTGCTAGACTGCAAGTGTACAGCTGGGTGGGTCTGAGTTATCCAATTCAACTTCTGCATTTGTATTCCCTGTTCTGATAGTTCTAACTCTGTCTGTTTCTCCCATCTCGTGACGTTTTCTACCAAGTCTACCAATTTCACATTTTTGTCCTTAGTTAAGCTAACATGTGGTAATTGATTAGATTTGTAAAGTGCAAAGAACTCCTGGGGCAATGAACAGCTGGCTACACTGTTCCCTTCTGTGTCCCAGTACAGATTACACAATATCAATCTGTTTGCATGATTTCTAAACAATCCTTGCTCATATTCCTTATCAGGTCCTGGTGTGTTACAATAATACAGAGTAGAGTGCAACAAATATTGTCTATCAATGTCAAGGGAGGGGAACTTGCTGATGGCTACGTTCATCATCTCTTCAGTCACTGCCCCTGGACCAGTCATAACCAAGTCCTGGCTGTACCAATAAAATATTCCACCCTCTAATTGCACTGCAAAGGTGTCAATATGTCGCTGTGCTTCCATACCCTGCATAGTCGGAACTACTGCTATACCAAATAGCTGCATAAGGTCTCTGCCCAAGAGGTTTACTGGGCATTTTGCAGAAACAATAATTTTGCTTTTCTGGGTCAATCCTGAAACAGGATCAGTTATCACAATATTATGGGAGAGGGGCTCCTGATAAGCTGTCCATTAGCTGCTTTCACTAATATGTAATCAGGTGACTCTGAGTTCTCTGGCAGTTTGGAGGGATGGATCAGGTTCTGTGAGGCCCCTGAGTCACACAAAAATGTGACTTCCCTCCCTTCTACCAGGAGTGTGACTTCTGGTTTTGTGTCTGCTAAATAGAGCTCCAAGCTCAATAAAGCCAAATCCAATATTTAATTTTCTTCACTATCCGTAACTTCCTGCACTTCCTCTATTTCTTCTGTCACATTCTCTACTCCCTCTATCACATTCTCAGTTGTCCCTTCTCTGCTATCCCCTTCTAGTGATTCCTGACTATCATATAGTCAGTCCTCACCCTCCTTATCTTCCATGGTTTCCTTCTTATTTTTCTTGCAATCCCTTGCCAAGTGTCCCTTTTTACTGCATTTAAAGCACTCACCCCTTTTCTTTCACCCTTCAAAGTTCTCTGATAGTTGATTAGATTGTTTGTTTCCCTGTGCATTTCTCTTGCCCTTTTTCCCGGACTGTACTACATAAACTTCTGCACTGTCTTCTACAGAAAATACTTGGGCTTTCTTTTTCTTTTTGCTATTACAATGCCTTTTGGCATGCCTAGCATATTCAAGCAATGATTGTAATTTGCTTGTATGATGATCTACCATGTGTTTTGTAATAAAACTGCTTATGGGCGCAATACTGCCTTTCAAAAATGCATTCTTTAACTGCTGCTCATATGGGGAATCATGTGTCTGGTCTTCAGGAACCTGCATTCCACAGTGGTTATTAAAACATTCTAACAGTCTGGCATAATATCTGTCAACAGTCTCACCTTCTTGTTGGATGCATTGATTAATGCAAGTCCAGTCTGCCCTAGGCTTCCATTTCTCAGAGATTCGGTCTGTAAGACCTTTCACTCTGTTGTTTAACTCTGCGCTGCTATGTGGGAGGGGCCTGAATGCAGCGTCACAGGGATTCCAGTCGCCACTAATCATGTGCCAATCTGGTCCCACAATTTGTCTGACTACTTTTTCTACCTCTTCTCCATTTAAATTATAACTTAGCCTCATTCCTTGCAAATCTTCTAGGAACTTTCTAAAATTAACTTTTGGATGGGGAATTCCCTCAGTGGCTTTCCGGATGTCCTCTGGAGTCCAGGGTCTATACACTAAAATAGTTGGGACCTGACCTTCTTGCCCTGCCTGAGGATTAAGCACTTCTATAAGTGGGCATATTTCTTCCTCACTCATAGATTGTGAATTTATACCCATTTGATACAACTCAATTTCCCCTTTTGAATTTCCTGCCCGTGTTCGAGACCTGGTCTCGACGGGATCTCTAACAAACGGTTTCGCTTTTGTAGTGTCTCTACTTACAGTGACAGTAGGATATTGCGGGGGTGGATTAACTTGTTCACTTGCCTCGCATTCATCCAGTAAGGGAGGCAGAGGGGCTGATGCTATTACTTAATTATTGTCCTCCTTATCTAAAAACATTGCTTTTGAATTACTATTCTTTTGTTCCCTTCGGTTTACTTCCTCAATCCACCTGTGTGCCTGAGGAATTCCTAATTTGCGTTGCTTTTTTACCCGACCTTTATAATTGGTTTTAAGCTGTTTGACAAGTTTGACAAGCGAGGATTTTTCTAGTTTACTATCAAATTCATATTTATTAACCCATTTTGAGTAATATTTAATATTATCAGCACGGTGTGACTGCATCTATTTTGCGTCTTCGGTTAACGACGGATTTTGGGACCTTTTTGTACAATTATTACCCATTTTGTTCTACCCTTTTAATCGTTACGTAACACCTTATTTTTACGTGGTACCACAGTTGTTTTTATAGTCTCTTCAGAATGACTGCCTACCTGCTCTTTTTCCCTGATCTGTGACAAGACAGTAATCTTTCTGTCCCTGACTTATAAACAAAGTCTCTAACAGAACAAATACAAATCTAGTCCCTGATCTAAAACAGAAAAAGAAGGTAGATTCACCTTACCTGAACCTTCATGATTGATCACCTGGTTCGAGTAAACCCGTCCTTCAGTTGCAGATCAGAAAGTGGCTGGCCTCTTTTGTATGACAATTCAGTCGGAGGACTTTTCAAATAAGAAGAACTGATGTGGTTTCTTCCCCGTACGGTTTCAAGCCACCTGGCCTGTCTGATCCGAGGCGAAGTGAAGGTTTCCAGTCCGAAGGACCAATCTGCCAAAGGAAAAAACTTCAAAGACCAATACACGTAAGGTTCAGTTAAGGCACTTTAATTTACTTGCTGCAAGGAGTCAAAAACATGCAAATACAAGGATTTGTCTAACTACTGACAGGAAGTATGTTCATTCTTAAACTGTTTTACAAGACATGGCCTTCTAATCTGACGTAATCAAACACAACTTTAAGCATTGTACTACAGCAGGTGTTACTTCAGATTTTCTGCTGACATGACTAGATTTCTGAGAAACTTTTCAGAAAAACAACCTGGCCTTGGTGACCAGTGCTTCGCTTACAAGCCTCTATTGTACAGTGTTACATTTCAAGGTACTCTTCTAATACAGATACAAGCAAATGCTGATTGCAGTTCATATTTTCAAACAGGCTTTGTCCTAGTTATCTGTTATTTCTACAGCTGTGTATGTTCTCATAGCACAGAAGAACTTCTTGTCTGAGTTTCATATAAGCAGTATTGTTCTATTCATTATTTTCCTAACGCAAGCAGAAATCATCTGCTTCTCAGTAAATTTCCAAGGCACAAGCAAGATTTAGCTGACAGTACAAGGTCAGAAAGCAACTGCAGTTTGTACAGATTTATGCAGTATGAAATAGAATAAACATGTTAACTCTTTTAGGCTCTGAATGCACTAAGCATATTACTAAAACACACGTTAATACATATTTTTCTAACATTTTTATTTTTCATATTTGTTCTCCTAACAGATTTGTTTGTTTTTCAATTCAGTTGCACAGGTTATAGGTCACATTAAAGGTGGGAAGAGTTTTGAAATGATTTGTTGTGATCTCATTTTTGTATATGACAAAAACTTGGCATTTTAACAGGGGTATATACACCTTTTCTATCCACTGTATAAGAGTAATATTTAAAATATGTCCCTAGGTTTGGGCCTTTGTCCCCCAGTTTTGCCAGTCTTTCTCCAGATTTCTTGTGAGGTATGCTACATATATGTTATATCTCCTACAAATAGGCCCATGTGATGATCACTGTGATGCAATGCAGTTAACCCCACCACAACTGAACATGCACATATCACAATATGGCTAAGAGTGACAGTTGTGTGCATGGTAAAATGTATGCCATTAATGTGCCTGGGGTATTGGTGAGCCACAACAGGACAATTCCATACTCATCGGCTTCAGGCTGCTGTCCCACATCCAGACCAGAAGGATCTATGTAGTTGTGGGAGAGAGGTATTGTCAACAGACTCATATGTGGCATTGGTACATGATGAATGCTGCTTTTCTGCACATTTACAGTACAAGCTCCGATACTACACAATTTGCTGTCCTTCACCATAGATGTGCACTTCTGTGCATTACAAAATCCCACCCACAACTACATTTTGACCTGATATATGCATCTAGATACTGTACAGATGCCAGTATGGCTGTTACAGTTGTAGATTGATGTCCACTGTGACCATACCAGCATGGTCCTTGCCTGTTGTCTGGGTGCCACCTACCTCCACAATGTGGTTGTCTTGACTTTGCTGTTGTGTGACGGGTGCCCTAACATTGGCAAGGAGCTCCTCCATAGGTGCAAGTGGGGCCTGTATAGCAGGACTCCCACCTGTGGCTGTGTGGTCCCTGGCCACGGCAACAGTCCTTCACTGGGCATGGCAGATGAGGTCAGTTACATGATGCCTGACCTGTTCATATGTTTGTGCTTGATGACCCATGTTGTTTACCCTGTGTGAGAAGGCCATCCCACAGGGTGGTCTGCTACCACAGATGCTGTTGGCTATGGCCAAACATCACCCCATGGTTCTGGACTATGTTGTCAATGATTGCTGATGTCTCAGCATCCATTTATGGTGACTGTCTGGCACACTGCATTTCACCTGGAAGACATAAACACGGAAACACATCATAGGACCTCATACATTGGTCAACGTTATTTACAGTACCTGCACATCATCATTGACTAGCACTAGCCACCACTTATGACCACATCATACCCCTGTCATCTATCAGCACAGTATTGGCTTGTATTGTACTCCTGGTCCTGATGTGTCATGCTTCCTCCAATGAGGGCCAGTAAATTGCATATTCCTCCTTTCGTCATTCACTTTTGTGTAGAGGGATGACAGTGGCTATCTTCCATGCAGATGGGATGTCGATAGTGCTCAAGCTTTGCTTGACTACAGTATATAATGGAGCTGCGAGCACATGCCTGAGTTCATGTAGGATGCAGACAGGGATGTTATCAGGTCCCATGGAGACTTCATTTTGTTGCCTTTGAGTAGGCATTATGGACCTTCTCCCTGATGATGAGGGGAGGGGTGTGGGTGCTGTGCATATCCACCTATACTGATGGGGGGACAGAGAGGCGATGTTTTCACTTAACCTGTCTGCAGTGGGTTGGCTATAGCATGTGTGTATGTGGTGTGATTGCCCACCAGTACAGGGTGGTTTGGATTGTTGCCTCTAAGATTGAAGACATATGGGAAGACAGGCTTGTGACTGGCCTTGGTGGATGTGTCCAATTTGTACTCATAGTTAGCCTTACAGTGATTCACCTGTGACCTTATATGCTTGTGCAGACAAAGGTGGACTTGCTTCCAAGTTAGTGCCTGCTCCTATTTGTCCCTGTGCAGCCAATATAGTGACCTATTATGTGGTTTGTGTATTGCTACTGTCCACCAAATGGGATTACTCTACCTTGGTGGAGGCAGATTTTATGAGTCATGTATTGCTGATTCCATACAGCTATGTAGGTGCTCATATAGCTGTTTGTAGTAGGCATGGACACGAGGTCATAACACAGTTGGACACTTCTCCAATTTCAGCCTGATAATCATGCTTATTCTAGTACCCATTTCTGTGTCAGGGCAATAAAACAACTAGTAACTGTAGACATTTAGTTCTGTTGGATGCACTGAAACTAAGATTACCACATGTACAACATGTACAGCTTATGTATTTGACATTTTGCATCTCATGTCTGTTGTTTTGAGACTTCCAGCTACACCTACTCATACATACATGTGCACAGATAATACCTGATATACATTTCTGTTCTATGTCAGTATGGCACACTGTATTTACACACTTGCTGCTCAGTCATACCTCTCAAACTGTTAGAGCAGGACATCTGGACGATGGCAACCATAAATAGGGGGCAATGGCTCACAATTAGTGGCACCTTATTAATATTGCTGTAACACACTTAAGTCAGTTGATAGCACAGTAGGCTTTGCATTCACAGAAATACCCTGGAGGATGCCCAACCTTCATAAGTATGCTATTATGTTCTGATGTCAGTCTTCACAGATTTTCCAATGATTTGTCAGACATAACATGACTCTATGAGTAAATGATTACAAATATGAGCCACACATGTGGTCAGTGTGCAGAACACTGGACAGTTGCATGGTATGAGTTCACAACCCTGTATAGGTCTCTTAGATTTGTAAGACAAACATGTATCATAGTTGTATTCATACGTAACATATGGATATGTATGGCATCCCAGTAGTTGGTCCAGCAGTGTCACAGCCAGTATTGTTCAACAGACTCTCCAGTAGTAGTCATATGTGAGCTGTCCTTTCCTGCAGTGACTCAGGGGCCTGAGCTGTGATGTACGTCAATGCAGACAGAGTCAGATGCTATGGCCATGGGTGCTGTTCAGCAATCAGTACAGCAAGTCTTGTTGAGACATATTTGTTTAACTTCCTATTTCCCATTAATGCATACCCCTACTGCATTCCATTACATGCTTACTTGTTTGACATACCTTTTTTCCAATTATTCTTGTGTTTCATTTTTCTCACTCTCTCTCTCTCTCTCTCTCTTTGTCTGTCTGTCTGTCTATACATATAGAGGCATAAAGCTGTTTTGCATAGGCAGCAGCTTGCCTTTTATAGGTAATGCTCATGAGCAGGTGATGGCCTGTGCACCAGTTGGTGTCCCTACTTGCTAATTGCATGTAGAACAGCTGTGCTGTTATTCCAATAGCCAAAGCATGGCAACACACTCCTAAAATTGAGTACTTCATGTGGGCGTTGCCCTTTTTCCTTGCCTGTGAGGAGGACATTATGGAGGTGTGTGAACTACAGCATCACACAGGGTAGGTGGAAATACCTCTTACAGAAAAATATGTGCAGACAGCTCAACAAAATGGGGAAGAAGGTTCCAGAGTTAGGGACAGAATGTAAGTATTGCTGTTATACAGTTGTAATAATTCTCAATTCACAGGGTTTGTCCGGACATGTATTTTCTGCATGATTTCAAGTCTGACAGTGTTAAGTGGGTGACATAACTCTCAACTGTATGGCTATACACAGAATGGCCAGAGGTTTGACTCTTATGTTTGGGCTGTTCCTCAGACAGTTTTTGCCCTTGGCAAATCAATAGGATACTGTGGGGATTGCAGTCAGTAAATGGTAACATCCATTTGTCTTTCTGACTTCAATCCCTCAGATAAGATATGTTACAACAAACCCTGTAACACCAGCAACATTCTCTGCTTACAACAGCATATTTTAAATATGCACTTGTTTTTGGGCCTCTGTCCCTCAATTCTGTCATTTGTTGTCCAGATATCATGCACTAAGAGTTTGATAGGTATGGTATATAATTATTTAGTGCCTTCATTCCTGATATCGTCCCAGTAATGTAGTAGAATTCCAGGCATGTTATGAGGAAGAGGCCATATATATGAGGCCAAAGCCTGGACATTCTGTGGGAATCTGTACAGTTGAGAGGTCTGTGTATGTCTGGCCTTTGTTAACAGACTGCCAGGATTGTGTAAAAGTGTAGTGTGTAAATCTTAGTTGGGCTGTGTAGGGAGGGGGTAGATGTGAGTGTCATGGGTCCTCTTCTATATGACTGTGCATGCTGTTCCAGTTTTTGGTGGTTTATCAGCTATATATGTTTGTAGGGGCAGACTGAGACATGTTCCATACCACCTCAGGATTCCTACTACACTGTGACTTGGGGCAGTATATGTAGGGGTAGTGTGTGAGTGGCAAACAGGATATATTTGTTCACACAGTTGTTATACTCTAGTTTTCAGTTGGCTTACCGGTATGTCGCTGTGTGGTGCAATTGGTTGTGGGTATGCACTTTCACACTGGTGTCTGGTTTTCACTACTGTTACATCCCTGTAGTGCCTGATATATTTGCAAATGCATTTGTATTTCCCCATAGCCGATTTGGGGTAGTGTTGTTTCAGTCTGATTGTAGTTTGGATGGTGCTTGGTGACATGTTTGGCAGCTCAGTGTAGTTTTCCTAATGTTATGTAATGTCGAGATATTTGTAGGATGTCCAGTTGTCTAGCTCATATATTTGGTCTGGTCCCCATAACTGTTGTGTATTTCTGAAAAATCAGTGGGATAATGTGGAGATTGAAGTCACTAACTAATGAGAAGCAATTGATTCCTGGACTTGTGATATTTCAGGCAATATATGTTAGAACAGACAGTGTCACTCCAGGGTCACACTGCAGTGGGGCAGGAGCTATATTTCATTTTTGACTAAATGGAATTCGACCAAATGAGCTTTCAGTGAAATGTGCTTTCAGTGAAGTGTGCTGCCTAAAATCATTTTTAACCAAATGTGAGTCAACCAAATGAAGTAGATCCATATATGTGCATATGTATATTTACAAGACCTGACTGATTCCACGTTTCCCTACTGTTGAATGACTGCACTGCATGATATGTTTGAAAAAGCATCAGAAATTCTTACAGCTTAAATGATGTAGTGGTACATTTCTCTGACTATAGTGTACAGGGTCCTGGGTTTGAAGGTTGTCAGGGCTGATTATTTTGTTGCTGGGCAGAACAAGGGCTGATGGAGACAGAGTGATTAAAGCACCTTTAAGCAGTTGTAAGTGGGTTTGTGCGGTTTTGTGTGAAGCTAAGTGATGCTAAGAGACGGTTAAGTCTTCTAAGCTTCATTTAGCGGTGTTTACTCCCACCTACACTCATGCTAAGTTTCATTAAAGAAAAGAAAAAAGGGTGATAGAAAAGTGGTGAAATGGGGGCAAGCAGGGGGTAAAACATTAGGAAACCAGCCAGAGATGTGCAGGACAGCTTTAGGAAAGGACCATAGCTCTACATTTCTTCTGCAGCAACAGCTGTGAATAATGTGTAACATTTGGAATTTACAGCCTCACACCCCACGGGGAGGAGTTTTGGTGACAGACATTTGTAGAATAATTTCTGGGTAGATTGATGAATTTCACTGTACATGGGGGCAAAATGTAGAGCTATGTATAGGGCAATGATTTTTTTATTAAGGTGAGAGTGGGATGTTAGGAAAGGGCTGTAGGTGCATTTGGGGAAGTAGGTTGGGAAAGATAGGTTACATTCATAGACAGACAAGACACTCGAGACAGCAGACAGGGGTGGTATATGACACATGAGGGGGTAAACACCTTGGACGAGGAGAGTGGTTGGGAATCAAAGGCCCTTGAGCCCCAAATGGATACAGTGGGACTGAGGTTCCTACCCATGGGCAGTCACCACAGAACCTTCACAGGCCTGAAGGTGGCTATGCTGGGGGCTGGACAACAGGGGCAACCTGCCCCTCCAGGTGCATCAGGCATCCCTCCATCTGGTGCAGACATCCATCCAAGTCAGAGTGGATGACACTGTGCACCATACTCCGGTACTTGCGGCGGGTGACAGGCCCCACTCCAAGCTTAAGCCTGGGGGAGACAAGCCCCATCCCCTGAGGTGATTCAATCCGAAAGTGTGCAGGACCAGCAGGTGAGGAACTTCTAGATTGAGTCCCAGACATACTGAGGCCTGTTGCCAGGGCTAGATGTGACAGGACAGGCAGATCCATTGGGACTTCCCAAAAGTGCTATTCTATTGAGGTTATCCAAGATATATCGGTTAGTCATGAACAAAACATTTTAAAATTAGTTATAACAACATGCATGGGTGTTCCAATTAACCAAAACCAAAAGATTTGAAACAGTTGCATAGCAAACAGAACACATACATAAATGGAACAACAGTAAGCATTTTAATAGCATGCATGTTACATTGATGGCAACAGGCCACCAATAATAGTATTTGAACAAGTTATATTAATATGCAACCAATTAAATATATGAACAATAACAGAACAAATGTCCCAACAATAGGTTTTGAGAACAACATACCTGTGGTATGTGAATAATAATTATTGATGCAGATGAGGGGTGGGTAAAGAGAAAAACGTCCATTAACAACTGTATAGGCTTCCATTTTTCACAACTGTACTACTCGATACTTTACCGGTCTGCCTTCACTTTACATCTACCTATGGCCCATAGCATCTGTAGCACATACATACCTATTAGACTGTCAACCTGTAATGGTGTGGGACTGACTGAGAGGACAATGGCTACATTACTGGAGGGGGTTATACATGTCAGGGTTACATAGCTGACAGAGAAGGGATAACCTGGACTGATGTTGTGTGAGTCTGCTACTGGCATACTTCCCTGGATTCTTATCTGTGTCCAAGGTTATTGGCAGCAGTGACCACTAGCCACAACAGCGTTTCACTTGAGGGACATGTATCTGGGAGACTGCATGGTGTATGCACCTATTCTGCTGTCATTTGCAGGCATATGAGTTTGGACAGTGGAACAGTTGTAGATGGTGTATTAGTATACCCTTCATACAGCTACTACACACATTTCTTTACCTGTAAGACTTGTGGAGAAAATATATGTTAACACTTTCTGACTGTTTCTACACATATTCAGGATTTCTTTAGTGTATATATGCACACATTTCAGTACCACTCCCTGGATTTGAACTGTATCTGGGTGTGCTAAATGAATAACAGGACTATTGTCCATCACACTGAGCTACTGAAAAACTGATGTTGCTTGCTTGACCAATTTCTGCCTAATACTTTCTGGGTTAGACAGTCTAACCTTGTAATCCTGACATTCATGCATGGCAGATGGTTATTGTACTGTGTAATAATCCTTTGAAATTATACTATCTGGAAAGCAAAGATTAACACAAGAATACAATGCTGCAGGGGACACTCTATAATACTGTAGACATTATTATTCAGGGTTCAGAACTTAGTGCATGCAATTTCCTTTACATATTGGTTTACAGCTCCACATTCTATTTTGCATACTAGCTGGTTCTCAGAACAGCCTCATTTACTTCATGCTGTCAATGCCATATTTGCTGTAATGAACCTGTATACATTCTATTTCTACAATATACCAGAGTGACACAACAGTTTCTGTTATACATCTTTATTACAGTGAAATGCCACTTTTATTAATGGATATCCTGTGGATCAATATTAGTGTGACAAACATCATTTATTCATTAGACCCAGGCACACTATTCCTACTGGCAGTAAACAATGTACTCCTTCTAATTTATGCCACTATATACTGCAAGTTAGATCTGTACTCATCAGTCTGTCGATGCATCTGTGTCAGTCTGTCTGCATGGACCTCAATGTTAATAGCCTTCTCTGTTGCAGCTGTAGGGATGAGAAACAAACATTATGCAAACCTATCTGTCACATACTCAGGCTAGAATCTGTTACACCTATATCTGTGATACTTACAAACTGCTGGAGCATGGTTGTCCTGAGCATCTTGAATCCATTTGTCCAAGAACACCCCCTTCCTCTGCTTTAGGTCAGCATAGTGATGCCGTACCTGCTGACCAGTTCAGGGGATACCAGTGGTACTAGTGAGGTTGCTTGCCAGATGTTCCCAGGCCTCCCCTTTATACTGTGAGCCCTGGTACTGGTCCTGAAACAGTCTGTTGCCATGGTTTGATATGAGGAGCCCAGCCATGACCCTGGACTCTGAACTCCCCAGTGCTGCACCCGAAAGCACAAGCCCTCTCCAACACCTGACATGGTTCCTGCAGAGATCAGACTACAACAGGTTATGGCTGTATTCCTGCCTGTGCAGTTTAAATAAGGTCATATTCTTACCAGTTTTGCTGTCATTGGACCATTTTGAAAATGCTAAACTCAGCTAAGCAGTACACAAATCCACTAAGCTGAGTTGAACAGTGCTTAAAGGGGTAATTGCTAAACATTGCTTAACAGTGTGCAAAGCCGCTTAGCTGAGCTGACTGCTGCTTAGTATGTATGTCTAAGCAATGCTTAAACCAGATAACCAGAGCTGACCACTGCTAACCATTGCTCATTTTTCATTTTTAAAACATATCAGAATTATAACTTCATTTATCATTACTGACATATTATTAAATGTATATGATTTACTTTACATGACGTCCCTCTATGTACTTTCATTACATTACCTTGTGGTGTAACTATACTGTATGAGACACTTGTGTATACATGGGTGGTTCCACATGTTATATGCACTCACACTTACATTTTGAACCAGTTACCCTACCCTGGTTAACAAATATCAATTACTACATAATTAAAAAAAAAGATAATTTTGACAATGCTTTCCCATGTAAAAATAAAGTGCTTGTCTTGGTACTCGACCTGTGAACAACTACATGCAAAGCCAGGACTCTAACAACTACACTATCTCATTGTGAGGATTTTAGCTGCATATTTTTATTTATCTCATATGGGATGTTTAAGCAATGTTGAGCAGAGGGCCATAATGTGCAAATCCACTCAGCTGCACTTAAACATACCTCAGAATGAAAAAAAGGGATATTAATAAAGCCACTTTATAATTTATAATTTTTAATTTATTTGACTGTACAAATATTTGAAGAATGTCCAGCTTATTGCCTCGTATTTGTGGTCCATTTCTCATATGACTGTTTCTAGCAAATCACTGGCACATCACTGAGGGTTAAAGTCAGAACATACTGAGAGACATTTGAGTTTCAGACTTCATACCCTTCAGAGAATCCATGCTAATGCAAAACCTGTTATTCTAGTCTATCAACTTTCCAGGTTTGTAAGTGCAATTTTTAAAAAGCTTCCCTATTTTTGTTCTTTTGTCCACCTCATTATTTATGGCTTTGTACAGATTTCTTGCTCTAGGAGATTGAGAGGTATGTGAGGCAGGCATCTGGGCATTCTGCGAATACATGTACAGTTGAGGGGTATGGCCATACAGCTCTTTTGCAATGCAGGGATGTGTGTGACAGGTACTGGCACACACACCCTGCATTGCTTCCTATTGGGATATCTGCTTTCAGTGTCTGTGGACACTGAAAGCACTTGCAAAGTGCCATCTGTCACTTTGACAATGCAGGGGGTCTGTGACAGCACCTGTCACACAACCCCTGCATTGCTTCTTATCCAGACTTCCTGCTTTCAGTATCTGCAGACATTGAAAGCACTTGCAAAGTGCTATACGGCAGTTTAACAATGCAGGGTGTGTGTGACAGAACCTGCCACACACCTCCTGCATTAATTTCATTATTCCTTATCTATTTCAGTATCAGTGGACACTGTTTTACTGTTTTATTTGATTTTTGTGTCTGCAGACACTGAAAAACTTTTAAAAAGTGCTGTATGGCACTTTCTAAGTGCAGGGGGTGTGTTAGAGGTGCGTGAACTACTTAAACACGCCCCCTGCACTCAGTAGTGTTCATGTCCATTTAGCCTTAGCAGTAGCTCACCTTTATGAACATGCATGGTCCGCTGCTGTTAAAAATAAGCAGAAACAGGCACAGTTCACTCCGTGCAGGAATAGCACTATTCCTGCATGGAGTTTATTGAATCCCGGGGAGAGCATAGTTTGTGTAGAAGGATCTAAGAATACAACTATGATATAAAAAAAAAGTGACAACAATGTACTGTATATTATTTATTTATTTATTTGCATTTGTTTTCTGGGATAGTCCACTGAGCCTAGGATTGTCCATTTTCAATGGAGGCCCGAAGAGAGAAAAGCTCCACATATTACATATACATTGATGAGATAAAGTTCCATAATAACTGTTAAAAGATTCATGTTACTAGTAAGCAACATGATACAAAATACAAAAATAACAATGATTGACATCCAGGTACAATATATATACATGTTGATATACAATTAGAATTAGGCTTTCTTTTCTTTAAATGACATCTTGTAGCTGAGGATGCATAAGACTGAGAGGGAGAAGAGTTACATTAAGTGAAGACAGATAGATATTTCAACATTTTAAAGTTGTTAGGAGAGGTTTCAGGTTTCACATAATGCTGGAAGAATTATTTGAGCAAGTACAGAGACATAGCTTGGAGAAGTATTTTGCAGAGACTTCTTGAAAATGGTGTGGTTAGAAGTGGTTCTGATTGTGGTGGGTAAGGAATTCCACACCTTCACTATAGCAATGGAGTAAAGAGCTCAGCCAGCTGTAAGGTTGGGTAATTCTACCTTTAGAAGACATTTATTTTCTGATCTGAGGTATATAGCAGGGTTGTAGGGGGACATTAGTGAGGCTAGGAATGGGCACTCTTCTGGTTTACTTATGATTTTATGTGCAGTGGTGAGTTGTAGATAAGTTAGGAAGTGAGGTAGTTCAAGACAATTGAGTTTTTGAAGGGATATACATTGATGGGAGGTATGTGTGACATTGTTGGCAAACTTTGCTACTTTATTGTAGCAAGATTTGAGTTTGTTTTATAGAGAGAGTTGAACACCTGTGAGTAGGGGGCACCATACAGTAGAGATAGTAAAAGGAAGGAGGATGATAGTGTTTTTTGGCTGAGTGGTTGAAGTAAGTTATGTGTCTGACCTAACCTTTTGGTGGGTCTTTCTGATGTTTGTTAGGATATGAAGGTCAAAGGACATATCTTCATTGATAGTAACTCCAAAGAGTTTAATGTGGGGCACTACTTAGATGACAGTGCTGTTCTGAGACTGAATAGTAAATCGTGACCTGATTATGGGGTGGATCTTTTAGGGGAGAATAGAAGGAGTTTGATTTTGTTAGCATTTAGGGCTAGGTGGTTGTTGTTCATCCATGTTTCTGTGGATGAGAATGTGATTTGAGATAGGTTTTGAAGTTCACTGGTTGAGTAGTCAGAGCAGATGGTGATGGAATCATCTGCATATTGAATAAGTGAGGTTTGGGACAGGGAAGAGTGGAAGTCATTAATAAATATGCTGAAAAGGAGGGGCCCATGTATACAGCCTTGGAGTACCCCTGTTGATATTGAGAGATAAGGTGAGAAGTACTGGTCCCATTTTGTTCCTTTTTGTCCATTTGTAAGGTAGTTAGAGAACCAATCTAAGGTAGGGGCTAAGATTCCTAGGTTAGATAGTTTAGTGAATAGTAGAGGATGTGAGATGGTATCAAATGCCTTTGATAGGTTGAGGAATAAAGAGGACACATTTTTCCGTGTATCTATTGCATGGTTTACAGTGTCCAAAAATGATATAAGGGTGGTGGTACTGTGTCAAGGTCTGAAACCATGTTGGGTGGGAGACAATATTTTATTGTCAAGGAGGTACTTTAAGAGTTGATTGTGGACACATTTTTCTAGAATTTTGGATAGAGGGGAAAGGATTGCTATGGGTCACAAATTGGTGAAATCTATGTTTTGGACACCTTTATGTAGTGGGAGAATATAAGCTTTTTTTCCAGATAGTGGGTACTTTCTGTTCTTGGAGAGATCTGTTGATAAGTATGCTAACTGGATAAGCTATAGACCTCGCTGACATCAGTAGGTATGTTGGGGATAGGTTATCAGGTGCATTAGTACATGGTTTAAGTTTAAGGAGTAGTTTCAAGATAGTTGAGGTAGGGATGGGAAATAAGGTAAAGTACTCCATGTCAGTGTGTGGACCTACCTAAATTGCTGGTTGGAGGGATACCAGGGTACGTCAGTTCCCAGCTTTAATTACCAGCACAGTGGTGTTGGACATCCTAGCTTACACAACCTACATCAAACTGCCTGGCCTGCTGTCATCTGTGTGTGTCTTAGGAGGTTGGGGTCATTCATTGGGCATATTCATAGGCCATCCTATATCATTTGTCTGTATTGGTCCACATCTGTCCAGCTGCATGGAACGTGTGTGGGCTGTATGGACACACATGATGGTCATCCCATAATCTGCAGTGGGTTAGGACACCCTGTGTACTACAGGCTACCATTGTGACCCCTGTATGTGCTAGAGAGGTCATGGTGCCACTATGAATGTGTACTGTCTGCTGCCCTAACATTTGGCCACCGCAGTCACTTGTATGCTCACATACATACCATAGCAATGGGTAACTACACATTCTAATACAACTGCCACTTGTTAGGTCAATAGACATACCCTGGGTGTGTTCCAGACTTGAGGATGGTGCTGGAGTGCTGCCTATGTCGGATGCACACAGTGCGCCTCCTATACATGGCTGAGCACAGGTACTGTCATGTTTGATATCCATTGTACTGTGTGCGGGTTAGAGAGGGGAAATCCGTGGGTACCTACTGTGTCAGTGCATATGCCTTGTGTTGCCTCTTTGCCAAGGGCAGGTCATACTGTGCACGGGCTTTTACCGACTGTGCCCTGCTCAGGTAGTTCCTTCACCAAGTCACACTGTGCCTGTACAGGCCTTGGCAGTGGTGTTGGGCTGTGTGGCCCTGCCCCATGCTGTTCCTGCTGCAACTGTTACTGCAGGATACCATAAAAAATACCATAACAACTTGTATGCATGTAGCTTGTGAATACTGCAGTGCTCCAACGGATGCGTCCGGATACCAGAACTGTGAACTGAGCATCCCAAACACATGCACAAGTATATGTCATGCATGTGCATCCGCCTCAGTATGGTGTGAGTGTTCAGGTGTGTGTGCATTGCTGACTGGTGTCATCAGCCATGACACCAGTGTATACCCAGCATCCCCCACTAGGAGACTGTAGGGGATGTCCATATTGGCATTGGTGTGCTACAGCTGTGTCAGAAGACATATATCGGACACATCATAGCTTCCAGGGCAGACAGCACACACACATTCAATCTCATGCCCTGGCCATCGCATATGGCCTAGCTGTTGAAGGGTATGCCCCTGCAATGACTGTAGGCCCTACCCCGCTCACCGGGTGGTGCTATGATTTGTATGTGTGTGCAGGCTATAGCACCCAGTACCCCAGGGTAGTCATCTATGTGGTTGAACAGATGCATATTGCTGGTCTACTAATCACGTGTGTTGAGGACATGTACGTCCTCACTAGCATGTGTTGACATGGCGTCTGTGAACTGGTGTAATACTCTGGATGCAGATGCCTGTGAGATACCCATGATATCCCCAGTTGTGCTGTGTGAGGTACCTGTGGCTAGTACACCTAGGCCAACACATACCATGGTATCCACTGTGATGTGTTTCTCTCATCCTGTTTGAGGTGTCAGGTGTGGCAGGCACAGGTCAAGAAGCTGCTGTAGGAGGTCTCTGTCCACCACATAGTGCTCCAACATCCCCAGCCCATTTAGCCCCTGGTAAGTCACCCTCGGTCTATAAAGTCTTATGTCACCCCAGTAAGGGTTGTTCGGCAGCATACACATGCTCACTGCCCCAGCCTCCTGCACATGTTGGTATATGTTGCCTGCTGCAGGCCATGTCATTTGGTTGGACTGTGTCATGAAATGTCCCTGCAGGTATACACCGGTTGTGTAGAGTGCGGATGAAACCTGTGTGTATGCTGCTTGCTTGCATTAACGTACTGTGTGGGCTGGCTATGTCATCTGCTGATTGTGCTGATCAACACCTGTTTGTGCAGCCTGTACACCCTGACTACCCCACCACTGCTGTCATCCCTCCCAATGTCACCAGGCAGGTATAGACACACCCCTAGCTTAGGTGTGCTAAGGCAGGAACACTCCCGAGGCACAGTTCTGCAATGTACATACAGTATGCCTGACCCCCCTCCCATGCTGTCAACTATATTCGAGACCTGCACCTGGCTGACTACACATATACACTCCAGGGACCAGCAGCACACCCTGGTGATAAATGTGATACACTATAGTCAACCTCATCTGAATAGTATAGTCTTCTAATGAATAGTTATATGACCCATACCAAACCTCCAAATTAATAACCACTGCTCAGTGTCGCTCAGATCCATACACAACTGGCAACAGGTGCCTTACTATCACCATATTCGATGTCCCATGGTCTTCCCAGCAACAAAATAACCGGTGTCTACATGACTACAACCCATGGCCCTGCACACTACAGACGATGTGCATTACCACCACGCCATGGCAGATATACATAGATCCCAGGTTATCATGTCCAGATCATCCGGCACAAACATTCAGTAGTGCTGATGTCCCCAGACATATATGTTCACATCTATGTCCACCTCTACATCTACATATAACATATATATTATTTGTATGCATATATATATATATATATATATATATATATATATATATATATATATATATATATATATATATATATATATATATATATATATATATATATACATACACACATATACATGTACACACATATGTAGATATGGCATTTATATCACAACAGCAGACCACATGACAGCAATGCATTAGACAGGAACGAAAAGGAAACAACATGTGCCACCTGCATCATGCAGTGTTGTTACTATCAAGGCACGTGTGTTATGTTGCATCACACGGGTCAAACCGTATCAAGGGTAAGAGTAGGGCTGCTGACAGTTACTCACCAGACCTATTGGTGAATGTATATGTTGACAACTCGGTGTCTTGGCAGAATATGCGGGCTGTGGACACTACATAGGTCAGCAACAAAACACACTGAACACATCCTGCAGCTAGCCACCCACAGATACCAACACATACGGTATAACTGCCCAACACACACACACCTGCCATGCCTTGGAATCGACCACCTACCTGTCTAGTCTACCACATTACAGCATTATGCAGTAACAGAATGCGCTACCGAGTTCCAGCAACACCGCACTCCCACAGGCATACATCTAGGTGGAATACATCATCCGCAAAGGCAAAGACGCCGATAGGGAATGTGTTGGGAGTGAGCCATCTAAAGGCATTACTCTGTCCCCAGGCAGCTGGAAACACACACAGACACACACTTCACAGGGCTGGTAGTCAAACATACACCTAACTACCTTATCACACTACAGCATTACACAGTTACAAAACACGCTATCGAGATTACTGGTACACAGCACTACCAGAGGCATATTTCTAGGTGGATGACATCATCCGCAAAGGCAAAGACGCCGATAGGGAATGTATGTAGAGTGAGACGTCTAAAAGCATTACTCTGTCCCCATGCAGCTGGAGACACACACACACACACACACACACACACACACACACACACACACACACACACACACACACACACACACACACACACACACTTGGCAGGGCTGGGAGTCGAACATACACCTAACTACCTTGTCACACTACAGCATTATGCAGTTACAGAACACACTATCGAGATTACTGGTACACAGCACTCCCAGAGGCATACTTCTAGGTGGATGACATCATCAGCAAAGGCAAAAACGCCGATAGGGAATGTATGTGGAGTGAGCCATCTAAAAGCATAACTCTGTCCCCAGGCAGCTGGAAAAACACACACAGGCACACACTTGGCAGGGCTGGGAGTTGAACATATACCTAACTACCTTATCACACTACAGCATTATGCAGTTACAGAACGCGCTACCAAGATTACTGGAACACAGCACTCCCAGTGGCATACTTCTAGGTGGATGACATCATCCGCAAAGGCAAAGATGCCGATAGGGAATGTATAGAGAGTGAGCAGTCTAAAAGCATATTACTGTCCCAAGGTAGATGTAGACAAACACACAGCAGTGGTGTGAGCAGGACAACTGCCTATCTACGGAGCACTATTACAATACTACATAGATACAAGACACACCACAGACAGTACACCCTTCAAGACAGTCAACCAGTGTGTTCAATGTAGGCATCCATCCTGACGTGGGGTATGGACATCTGTTGCCTGGATGACCACCATCGCTATACAGGATGTCAATAGCCATACCCATACACAGAGGCACATCACTGACACAAGGTGTCACTGGGCATGCTCACACACTTAGTATCACACGTCCGTTTGGAATGTACTGTGTGTCCATCTACACAACGGCATACTGGGCATGCTCACGCACGTAGCAGTTGCACAGGGCTGTCTTGCATGCACACGGTTTCTAAATACAGAAGGGCACAGTTTGGAATGTACTGTGTGTCCATCTACACAACGGCATACTGGGCATGCTCACACACTTAGCAGTAGCAAAGGGCTGTCTTGCATGCACACGGATTCTAAACACGGAATGGCACAGTATGGTGTTACTGTCCCCACGTACATGAAGGCCACTCAAATGTACTGACCAGTACACACTCAAGAGCCATCACAGATGTGTCAGGTGCCCATCACAGAGGTAAACACCACATTTTACTATGTAGCCCTCAGACATCACCATGTCCTTGTACCAGCAACACACATCCATACATTACCACAACACCATGTGACTCATGGCCAGTGGACTGTACATAGGTCTACAGCAACTGTGCAGACTACACATGTACTGACAGGGTTCCTAAATATGTTATGCAATGCAGTGATACCACTGTACATAACCAGTTCAGCTCTACACATAACAGGAGCCCTGGGTCTTACACAGCTGTGACAAATGACTGTCGCTGTACAACAAAGAACACACATGTTTGGATATGACATACATGTAATCACAGTGGATATGTGCATGGACCACACACACACACACAACACATATGTACATAGCATAGCTTTTGCTGTCCTCCGTGCAGACAAGTGGCTACAGCAATCACATGCATGCACATGGAAGGTAGGTCCATGGCTGTTGAATGCTAACAGTACATGAGGTAGCAATGTTGACAAAGGAAGCATTCCCTCTGTACTAGTTACCCATGACACCCATCATATCATACAACAGTCCATGTGTTATGTATGTCATTACACATGTCCACCAATTGCAATGTATACAAACATGGCTACATGTCAGGCATGTAGGACCAACACACATGTACATGTAGTGGTGTGCATGCAGCTACCATGCATGTGCAGTAGCTGATGTATGTAATTCATCTGTGCCTAACTACAACATGCAGTTGCACTGCAGCCCCATCATTAACACCTGTATATAGTGAAATACTGACAGTACTGTAGGATGTACATCAGGTATGGATGGATGTGTGTACATAAAGTGGTGATCCACCTTTGCAGATGGATGTTTGCCAGGGACGGCTCACAGGTGTGTCACAAGCCATACTACCATTACAGGTGCAAACAGTACGCTATGTTACTGTTACTTAACGGTGAAGATATAAAACCTTCACAGCCGTCGGGTGTTACTGACTGTAAGTCACTTGACACCTGTAACACTTACATCCTCCCATGTGCATATAACAGCATAATTGCCGAAGGTAGCGTTGGTACACATAATGCGGCCAATACTGCTGCATGTGTGTCAGACGTATCATATAGCAGGTGTATCATTCACAGTACTGCCATGTGTGTTTGCTTCTGTGACCATATATGCCACATATGGTGGGGAATACATCCCAATTGTTACACACCCCTGTACACTGTTGTAGAGATCTGTACATACTGCAGTGTGGAAAGCATGACGTAGGCAGGGGTGGTGTGTGTATCACACACATGTTAGCTATCCATATGTGAATGACATTTGTGGACTCCACAGTGTGTGTGTGTGTGTGTGTGTGTGTGTGTGTGTGTGTGTGTGTGTGTGTGTGTGTGTGTGTGTGTGTATGTATATATGTATGTATGGCTGTCTGGTGCATGGAGTGAGGGTGTATGCTACCATACAGAACAGACAGGATCCCTAACCCCTCATGGTGATGCAGTCTACTACCCTGTTGATGCCATCAGTCTCAGCCTTACTGGCTACCTGTACATGTTCATTCTCTGTGTCGCGTCGTGTGGGTGCACAGTACTGTGAGGGTGATTACCACATAGGCAGGGGTCCTCACCTCAACACTATTGAGTGTGTGTTATAGTGTTGTTGACTCCGTGAGTGTGGGCATGTTACTGTGTGTTTCTGTGTATGTCTGTCTGTGTTCTCATCCTGTAATGTGACAGGGTATTACTGCTATACAGTGAGGCCTCATGCTGTCAAGTGACCTCTAATGTTATTATTGGCCAGACCACTGTGTAAACCCCCCGCACCATGTCAACATACCTGTGATGTGACCTGGTATGGATGTCACGTCTCTAGCCACTGTAGCCTATTAAACAACCCACATGCTTCTGGATCAGTAGATGTGTGGACATCTGTGGTATGGTAGCCTTTCTAACAGTCAGGTTGAGGCTACGTATAGCATGTTGGTATTGCCATACATGCCTGTGAGTACTCCACATTTACACATGGGAAACTGCAAACACTGCTACTTGTTGGCACATGCAAGTTGACCATAAGGAGGGAACCAGGGCATCATTACCAACATGATGTTACTGTTGTTACCAAGACGCATACTGTGAACATATAACAATGCATTATAAACCTGTACTACATGGTATGTCTGGTGCATGTCAACAGTACACAACTAATGTAATATACACTTCTCTCACTATTCTGTTCACCCTGTGCATCAGACCATTTGAGCATGTCCCTGCACCGATGGTGTGGATGACAGGGATACGGCACAGACATCATCATATGCACAGGGTGATAATGTTTGCCAGGGGCATAGGCTGCACCAGTGGATGACATCATGTGTGTGGGTAAGGGCCGGTGATCTGATTGGACATGTGTGGTCATTATGCATGTGGGTGTTGTGGTGCCCTACAGATGTTTTTGCTGTGTGCATGTATGAGTGCACACAGTTCTGCCTTTTACCAGGCCTACACATGGGTATTATTGACAGCTCCAGATTGTACAGACCAGGATGTACAGCTCACTGTGTCCGGCCACGGCCACGTGACCTGTGCCTGCCTGGGATTGCATGGGCACTACCAGGCGGTGGTCCAGATTGGCTACTGTCTGATGACACATGTCCACTGGAACGGTGTCCCTGCTGGGAATGTCCAGGGCCACATCCACATGGCCTGCTGTGTCCTGGTGTGGACAGCGCAGCACCAGCTGCACTGCTACTGCTACAGGCACTATGGGAGCGGGCATGTGAGGTGGCTCATTCACGTTGACCTGCACTAGGTGGTGTAGCTGGCCTATGTCCACGTGACCTATGCCTCACTCCTAACAGATGTTCCAGCACAGACAGCTCACACTCAAGGATTGCCATGCCATGGTCAAGGATTCCAACTATGTCACCCAATCGCCTGTCCAGAACATCAGCAATCTGCTGTTGAGCATTTGCCAGTGCCTGGATGCTGTTGTTTAGAGTACAGATTGCAGCCCTCTGAAGCCTCTGCCCTTCTCTGTTCTGCCATTCAGCACATGCCTGTGCTGCCATTGCAGTCTGGAACATGCATCTGGTGACACCAGCTGCTGCGCTCTGTCCTGCAGGTGCATGTCTGCCAGAGGTTCTCCTACAAGCAGCACTGGCCACATACCTGTGTGACACATCTGCTGCAGTCATTACACTGACACCATAGTGTGGAGACACACCTTCTGTAGCCACCACATGTTCCTGTTCCAAGCTAACACACGCTGACTGTCCTTCCTCTATGGCCACTGGTGATGGGGTATGTGTTGGCATGAGAACTGTGTGCAGGGAAGAGGGGGACATAGCTGGGATGGCAACCATTGGCACAGATTCAGCCCCTGACAACCCTGCCTGTACCCCATGCATATGTTCATCACTGCTAGTATATGTGGGGACACTAACATCAGACATCAGGACAGACTAACATCAGGAGGGTAAAGCACCTACATCACCTGTGAATGCAAAGAAGGACTCTACATTACAATAGACACACACACACACACACACACACACACACACACACACACACACACACACACACACACACACACACACACACACACACACACACACACACACACACACACACACACACACACACACACACACACACACACACACACACAGACACGCCATGCATGTGATTTGACAGATGGCATGCAGCATGCATGTGATATAGCAGAGGGCATGCAGCTCAGACATTAATAGTGGTAGTTAGCATACCTCCCTGGGTTGCACACAACAGCGAGCAGGTGTCATATCAGTAGCCATGCAGTTCACACAATTATGGTAGTAAGCATGCATCCCTGTGATACACCATGTTGACCAGCACAGGTTAACAGTACACATGGCTGAAGTGACCTTGACATGTAATCTGCTGACGTGTGCATTGACATGCATACATGTCTGACACAATGATGTCCTGACACATGTACAGCTTTGTAATGGGTATCACATTGCAGTGTTGTCTGTATGCCATACAGATAGAATGCACGTTTAGCAAATGTGTATGAGCATGGAAGGGTAGTGTGAGGTGTCTACATTGCTATACTGTATGAAGTACAGACACTGTGCCATTGCATGGCATCATGAAGTGTCTATATTGCTATACAGTGTGTAATATGCACACATTGTATAGCCATAACTGCGCACATACACCTGACATAACTGTGGATTGTGACCCACGTTGCAGAGGTGTATACACACCAAACCATGCTGTGTCATGTGACAGGTCACTGGAAGACCTACGGATGACACTCCTGCCCAACTACTACAGAGTCTTAGCTGCCTGGCAACCATTTCCACACATGGCAGACTTGTCAATACACCATGTCCCACATGACATTGATGTACCACACACACAAGGAGCACGGCTGATGGTGATGTCCTACAACAGCAAGGGAAATGTACGGTATCTGTTGCCTGATGTGGTGTCAATGGCTGTGGTAGCTGTACAGGTGACTACTGTCATGCTATGGCACAGTCGTGATGTTCAACACATCTTATATGGTCGACTTACATGACACCTCCACTAGCTGTGCACAGGCTATTAGGATGTCCAGTGTACCACATCAACTTTATAATCAGTCAACTAAGGCTATAGTTGGACCATGTGTGGACAATGTGCAACAGGGTGTATACACATCACATCTACTATGTGGCTACATGTCTCTGGCCATCCTCCATGGCCATGTGTGAACATGTGTTGGCCAAATGTTTGTGATGGCCATCTATCTCACATGTCTGTGTAGTCCCATATGACATACACCCATAGATGTCAGATATGTCACCGTCCACAAGGCTATGCAGACAACGGGTTGTATGTTTGGTATGTGGGGTATGTATTATGGGATAGTGTGACAATATTGCAGCCAGAACACTACATGTCTGGGACATGTCAGATGGCACATCACAATGTGTGCACCGATTGCAGGGGAATATAACACAATGTTGACTCCTGTGGGCTGCCCATATCCCAGCTCACTGTGTGGTACTTTTTGTGTACCGCACATGTGTTGTTCCAATGTATAGTACATATGCCTACATTGAACAACACCTCCACCATTGTATGCACACCTGTCCACACATGTAGCAATGACAGATACTGTGGTTTCATGTCGGGGTTTCATTTTGTTTGTATATATATTGCACATGGGTAGCCAGTGTGAATGATGGGAGATGCGACCTGTATATCGTGACTGGACCATACATCATGTGTACATGGGTTAACTGGCCACATGGCGAATAGATATATGCATTAACATGCCTGATACTGATGACAGTCTCACCTGCAACAGACTGATGTCTGTGCGGCATGCCAGAGGTACCTGTAATGGGGTGACACAGCAGTTTGAACATTATCCATGACTATATGACAGCCACAGGTTGCAATGTGCATGTTAACACATTCACCTGTACAATAGCATATAGTATGCACATGTGTGCACACACAGGGTAGCATACTGTAGTATGCAGCATGTGTGTAAACATACCTTGCATATGATGTTACATTACATATTGTACAGTGACACATACAACTAAATGGGATATAATAGTCATATGTGCAGTAATGACTTACCAGGCAACTCCAGGGTCATTGGTTGGGAGACACCCACCTCCACGATGGCAGCTAGTGTTTGTGGATGCTGTTCTGAGGGTGTCCCCAGGCTGGCAAGTAGCTCCTTGGTGTGTGTGAGTGGGAGCTGGGTTGGTGGCCCACCACCTGTTCCACCTGTTTCCTGGTGATTGCAGTGGCATGCTGTTTCGCATGTCGTATCAAGTCCATGCAGTGTCTGTGCACCTGCTGGTAGGTGCGGTTATGGCCACCCACATCATTAATCCTCCTGCGAAGGTCCTGCCACAGGTCATCACGCTGCTGGGCATGCTGTAGCACATGGCTGAACAACACCTCATAGTTCTCATGGAGATATGGGATGAGGACATCATCCTCCTCGGGCTGTACGCTGGCAGGCATGAACGAGGCATTATCTGGAAGACATAATGATGGTGACAGGTCACAGTATCACAGAGATGTACAGAGATACAGCTGCACACACATTTGTATTAAATCTAGTACATCTGCACAGTTATCTTTGCAAATCATCATGACACTGACACAACTGACATGTTTGTGTCACACACATGTAACACCCATTATGCATTGGATATCATCACCATATATGTGTGTCACCTCTTTACATTGTTCATACTCCATGTGAATGCTGTCTTGATGTGGGCATGTCTGTTTGCCTGCACTGGTGTTCTTACCTATCGCCACATGCCTGGATGTGTCCACAGTGATGCTGTTGACCTTGATGCTGTGTATATGTCACATATCAACACATACACTGCCTTAATGGACATGAGCAGTGACAATGCACACATACGCACGGTACCTTTACATGCATGTGTTTTGCTATATACATCTACACGGCACTGTACAGCAGTTCAACATTCTGCCACGGATCGCCTGTGTTGCACATGTGATAGACATGGGACAATGGCTAGCCGGACGTCATTCGCAGGGATGGTTATCAACTATAGCATAGGTTCATAGGTTCATAGGTTCATACTAGGCTATCTGCCCAAGGGCATTTATAAGCCTAGCCCATAGTTATGTGGCTTTCGCCACCCCTTTAGTTTGAATAAAAACTATGCCTATCATTTTGCTGTGCCTCTGTCAAGCAGTGACGCTGAAGTAATCCCTGGGGTATATCTGCAATCTCCCATCCATTGGTCAAGATTCCTCTTGAACAAGACCAGAGAGGTGCTCTGCCTCACATGTACCGGGATTTTGTTCCACAGCATAGGGAGTCTCTGGGTGATGAATCTGTCCCTCCAGCACGTTCTATTTATAACCGTGTCAAGGTTTAAGTCTCCGCCCTTGTGGTTCTGAGGGATCTAGATTTTTGAGGTGAAGCATATTCATCAAATCTGGGTTTGACATGGCCTTATATGTCAGGCACAGGTCACCTCTGAGCAAGCGGTATGAGACTGAATAGAGCTGGAGTTCTTTCAGTCGGGCAGCATAAGACATATTTTTGAGACCCTTTATCCTTTTGGTGAGGGACTTTGGGGCCTTTCAAGTTGCAGCAGGTGTCTGGTCAGATACATTCGAGCGGGCATTGTACTCAATCATAGGTCTAATAAGTGATGAGTACAGGGGACGATGACCTCTCTTGATCTAGATGTGAATCCTTCATGATCAGGTGGGTGATATAGAAGGTTTTCCTAACTACTTTAGCAACATGAGTGTCAAACGAAGGCTACTGTCAACCTGGGTCCCCAGATCTCTGATGACTTTTTCTGTGCTCAGTGGATTGCGACCTATATGGTAGCTAGGGGTAGCCTTGTTTTTCCCAAAGGGTATGACTATGCATTTTTGGCGTTTAACTTCAGGCCATGGCTCTGGCACCAGTTATCCATTTCTGTGAGGCCCTTCTGGAGGATATCTGTGTCAGATGTGTTTTCGACTATGGCCCAGTTTGCAGTCATCTGCAAACTTTGTCAGCCATAACCCTCCTGTGTTTGCTTGTACTTCAGAAAAGTAGATGCCGAACAAGAGTGGACCCAGGACTGAGCCCTGTGGGACACCACTTGTGACAGGCTTTGAGTCTGACATGGCTCCAGCAACTCTGACCCTGTGGGTTCTGTCACTTAGCCAGTTTGCAACCCATCTTGTGATGTATGGGTTTACATTCAAGCTGATGAGTTTTTCGATGATACCTGAGTGGGGTATTGTGTCAAGGCCTTTGCCAGGTCGAGGTAGGCTGTATGGACTGCCTTTCCCTCATCAATGGCCTTGGTGACTATCTCGAAAAAGTCAACCAAGTTTAAGAGGCAGGATCTGCCTTTGACAAAGCCAAACTGAGTTGGATCCAAAGTCTGCAAGTTCCCTATGTCTTTATTCATGAGTTCCATTATGATCCTCTCCATGGCTTTGCAGATAAGGCTTGTCAAGCTAATGGGGCGGTAATTTCCAGGGTCTGTGGAGGCACCGCCCTTATGAAGTGGGACCACAGTCGCGTCGCCACTCCTTGATGCGTATCCTGAGGTGAGGCTAAGATTAAACAGCTGTCCTAACTGTGGGTTTAATTCCTCATTGAGTTCATGAAGCACACAGCCGGGGACACCATCCGGTCCCATGGATGCTGTGTTTTGCCTTAGTGAGGGCAGTTCTCACCTGGGCGTTGGAGATGTTTGGGGGCTACAATCCTCTGGAATAGATATCTCTCCTTTTGGGGAGGGGAGAAGTTTGCACTGAACCTGTCAGCCAGTATGTTGGCAATGTGTGTAGGTTCAGTAATTTTCACATCATTTTGAACTAATTCTGAGCATATCTGGGAGTTTCCTCCTAGGTTTCTAACATAGCTAAAGAAGGCCTTATGATTCTCTTTAGAGTCCTTGGCGATTTTTCTCTCAAAATTTGCCTTGGATGATTTTATGAGAGCTCTTAGTTTTTTACTTATAATGATCAAAGGTGTCTTACCTTTCAAGGATTTTGATTTATCTTGTAGTAGCTTCCTCCTTTTGTTGTAGAGCTTGTTTATGGCTGGGGTCCACCAGACTGGACGCTTGCCTTTGGTACAGAGAGTCTTAGTTTTGTTTGGGATTGCCTGATCCATGCAGTCCTGTAGGTGCTGGTAGAAGGCATGTATGGGCAAGGTTTCCTAGCTGTATCTGACAGCCATTTTGCCACCGCGAGGTGCATCAGTGCCACATTACTGATCCAGACAGTTAATAATACATCTACCATGCAGTCATCACACCATGTATGACAGAGATGACATGTGCAGCTTTGATGGACAGGGTTGCATGGTATGGTGGGAGTATGTAACATGTATGGCACAGGGATCTGTCCAGCATGTGGCGATCCTTGTAGTAGGACAGTGGCTGTCCATGACGTATGTCTTTAAGATCAGGATATGTACATGTAGCATGTCCAACATCACAGTGTAGCACATGTCTTTATGCAAGGTAGCCAGCATGCTGCATAGTGGAGGTGAGGATTGTGAAGGATGGTATCGCCCATCCACGCATGGCCAATACCATTTAAAGGTGATATGTGATCCGATATTGGTCACTTGAGTGCTGAGTATGCCTGTCCAATGATCTCCATGCTCATGGATGGCACCCTGACATGACATTGGTGCCTCGTATGACTACCTAATAGGCCTGGAGATGTCACCAACTCAGGGAGGTGAACTGCACAGCACCATCCCTTACACAGTGTCCATAATGTTGACTGCTGCCTAGGTGGTAGTTAATGGGTACAGGGTTATTCACCTAGCGGTGACAATGCTATTATCAGCTGTCAGATTGTGCACATATGTCACACACCTCACCCACAAAGCCCATTCTGTATGTTGTCCACAACACTGAGACAGCTATTTCTCCTAGGTCATGGCCATTCACATCCTTACATACACAGATGCCTCCCATTTGTCTGTGTGGTATGGGCTACAATGAGGGGGGAGTACAAAACATTAACCCTGTTTTACTGTAGCTGCCACTGGTGTGATATGCACGTCACTCTGACACCTTTTGTAGTGTTGATTCTGTCAACAGGCCACTGGTAGAACACTCCTGTGACATACAAAGGTACATCTAGTGTACTCAGTGTAGCTGGAACATGGTATGGGTGATGATGTCCTATGACCTGTCACAGGTATGCTATGCAGTGTGAAATCATCCGTACTGTCATCTACTTCTGTACTGCTAACATCTACGTTGATAAAGGTTCATAGACTTGCAGACCATACTCAGCAGGGTAATAGTGCAGTGCCTCCAATTATGACTGTCGTCTCCACTTGTGGGTTGCAGTGGGTTGATATTATCCAGCTCCCTATCTGTATTGCATATTAATACTCAGCACTTGTTCAGAACTTGTGAGCACTTCATGAGCTACTAATTACTATAGCACCCATTCCAACTCATTTCTTACAAGTACACTGTATGTCCTTACATTTCCAGCTTGCTTATAGTACAACAGCTGTTGTATACACGTAACTCACATATCTTGTGAGATATGGTTGAATATACAGGCATGTCCAACTGTCATGTACAAGCGCTATTGCCTGTCTATATGATGAATATGGTGAACATGTGGCAATAGAGCAATTTTCTCATATACACAGTCAATGCTCACTTCCCAACATACAACACTACAGCCTGTGGGAGATGCACATATGTAGCCATGCTGGGAGTAATGCTCTCACCATCCCAGACTGAACCTGACATTCATGTGGGGACATGTAACATTTGCAAGACACCCCACTCATCACATAGTCTCACAAGATCTCCACCACCACAGGCCACACATAGTATGAGTATGACATTTGCAGAACCTCTCCATACTCTGTGTAGGCACCAGAGGCAGTCCCCATCACCAAACACAACAACAATTACTTATAGCCCACAGATTCATGTGTGCCCATCAAATACAGACAATAGGGTATTATAACATACCCAACACACCAGTCATAGGTGACTCTGTAGGCGGTCACAATGATGTCCCACTCAGCAGGCTACACAAGGCGATAGTCGCTTACATCTAGCTGTAGGGTAACTGGTTCTGCAACATAACCTATGCACCCATGCCACACCTCACCAGGTACAATTTGAATGTCATTCTCCATGTTAGTGTGACTGCCCTGAGATGTAACTTCCCAGACTACATGTGCAGGGACATGCAATAGCTCTCCGGTCTTGTAGCCCAGAAGGTATCGGCCAAGCCCTGGGGAGCATTCTGCATTCATCCAGACTAGATACCACTGTACAACTACTGACTGTTTCACTTCAACAGTTGCCTATGCTTCTGCTGTCATTCCACAGGCATCCAGTATCTGTCCGCTTTGAATGACATGGTCAACAAAACATGATACTTTGGCACAGATGACCTGCACCTGTCAGCCCTGGGAGTACAGATAACATGTAAGTCTCTTGCTGCTCCTATAATGCCTGTCTTACACAGTTTCCAATAACATTCACCACCAGAATGGGAACAGGCAAGCAAAACATGGGGTCATGTGACTCAATGCTTGACATCATCTCTGACGCACACAGGCAAGGCACTCCTTATAATGGATCACTTCAATATCTCTGCGGTGACTGGGACCTGGCTCTAGGCTCTGCAGAGCACACCTGCACTGACAGGTTATACACAGACTACACCTTTCAGTCATGTAACCTGGACTGGAACACCTACAGCTGAGGTGTGTCCATATTTCACTATGTTGTACTCACCTCCTGGCTGGTTACTTAGCACAATGCATCAGAGGTGATCCACGTGCAACTAACTGTGGCCAGAACTGCTATACACATTGTAACATGCTACGGATTCAACAACATACCCCACGGTTACCGACCCTCATTTCTTGGTGTACTGGACAGTAGGGTTCAGACAGGTACTACTGATGTGCGACTGACACTACCCCACACTTAACTGGAATAGCTACTCATGTACTGACACATTAGGCAAACACTCTCCAGGATTCATAACCTCCACTCGGCTGGATCAACCCATACACACAACAACCAAGACCAACAATATCCTAGACATGGACATTACCAACATGTCACTGGTGTTCCATACCTGTGGTTATCCCCTCGTTGGTAGTTTCCGAACATATGCTAATCACCCTTGTTATCCACATCCTGGCACCACACCCTTCACGGCATACACAGTACAAGATTAGTACAATGCCTACTACAGACGTCTTATGACAGCAGTAGTAAATGTCATGACACCCGTGCAGATGGACAATGCAGATACAAATGCTGAAACATACCCCAGTGCACTTCATTAGCACTTACACTACTGCATGGATCATGCTATTCCAAACAGAGCCGTGATGGTACCACCAGATAACGGACGCCACTTTGGGGGTCCAGTTCCATGGACATAATGTACAACAAAAGTTGAAGGCTGTTGCAAAGTGGAGTACAATCCCATGGGTGGGATAGCTCACTGGTCAGCCTCAGTAGGGCTCCGGGATCCCTTATCACATCCTCCAAACCTAGCTACGTAAACATTACTGCAACACATTCCAGGGTGTACCACAAAGCATTATGGAGGTATGTCAGTAGTCAATGACAATACCCACATCTGCTCTGACATATGACGGTTACTGAGGAACATTACAGAACCGAGTGATGTTGGCAACATCCTGACAGATGGATTCAATGCTAACTTTACACCCTCTCACTCCCTACAGGGCCATAATCCATGCAGGAACATTGTGGCGTCCCTGCGGTCACAACTACACAGTTCCAACCTGCACTCTCTAAGGCCTGGAACACAGACTCCATGTGACCGTCCAACATCCCAGGCTGTGATTTACCCAAACCTTAGAATGACATGTCTCTCCACTTGGCCACCAGATTTTCTAATAGACTTGCATCAGACATTGTGGCCCCTGAATGGCACACAACAACACTTATCACACTCCACACATGTGGTGCCACAATGAACCAGAGGGACTATTGCCCTATACGCCTGACTGGACTGTTCTGCAACGCTATGGGGCACATCATCATAGAAGTCATTCACAGAGACATTGGTGGGCTCCAGACCTTTGATGCCACCCAGGTTGGACTTGTTATGGCCAAACCTTGGCTCCTACACCTGGTGGACTCCTTTGATACAGTTACCAGGGTAGTTGATGACGGTAAGGGGGTCCACACAGCCTACATTGTCCTCTCATTGGCTCAGTACCGTTCTCCATTCTGGTAGTAACAACATACACTTCCACCTGCACATCGACCCCTACATCTCAGGATGTTATGCAAAGTGGCTCACAGACAGGACCCACACATCGAGGGTAGCATACCACAGTACCTCCTGTATTTCAGTTACACTTGGCATACCACAGTTCTCAGACATAGGGCCCCTCATGTTTGGTATATGCTTCCCTGAGGTACAGTCTAGCACAGAGGGACTTTCCCTGACTAGGTTTCCAGACAACTGCATACAAGGCACCATGACTGATCCACCAGCTGATACAGACTCCCTCCATAAGGGTGTCACTGTGACGGATACTTGATGTTGATAACATGGCCTCAAGCTGCATGACACATGGTGCATGAACATCCCCTTTGGATTACACCAATCACCCACTGACTATCACATAGGTGGTAGTCCCCTACATACATGTGACATTATATGGGATCTTAGTACACACGTATGTAGCACCCACTCCTTTGATAACCATATTGCCAATGTGGCATGGATATCCTTCTACGTGGCCACCCTTATCTGTACTGGGTTTGTAGCTGGAACAAAGGAACCCATTATACCTCTAAACATCTGACGTATACACACATTCAAAGGTACAACACCCCGTTTAGGGTGTACCTTACAGAACAGCAATGGCTTTACATATCACAACATTAACACACCATGAGGATTATTGAGCTCCGAAGGTTGACGTATGTGGCAGAACTACGGACACCACGACTGTACACATTTGCATACTGCATACTCAGGGGTGACCTCTGCTGAACATACAGGGCCCATGTCCACAACAATATTTATGGATATACTCCACATAAGCGACATAAGCAAAAGCCACTGAGAGCAACATGCTCATGGATATGTGCACATACGCAACGATGAGTGGGATGTTCTTGAGGGTTACATTCCCAAACCAGACCTCACCATTCTTTGGAACATGATTCCTATGTACATCATGCAGGGACACTCAGTAGCACTGTTTATGAGATACCTCACTTGGTGTATGGGAGACACACATGTATGCCAGGGATCACTGCAGTGGCTGTACTGTGCAGAGGTGCAGGTAACACATGGCTCTGCTGTACACAGACAGGACACTACCCTAGAGAGGTGCCGCCGGTGTAAACACTGCAGTTGGGCTTACACATAGACTTGCCAGACAGCATAGTACCTCACTATGAACCTGTGAAGCTATTACATGTCCTTTGTACATGGTTAATTGAGTAGCTCTTCCATTTCAATTAGCTATCATGCTGTTACAGTGTCCCGTGACTACAAGCCATATGTATCCTGTTATTGTGTATTGTACATGCCAATAGACGATACCTTTTGTTTGCATGATATAACTGTTATGTTGTGTAGAATATCTGACATATCTACCTACAATACTGTACATTACACATATTTTACATATTATCCCATAATGCAAAGCATACTTGCACAGCAGGACCACCTTAGGCATGTTATTGTCATTATATGCCCATACACATGCCTACTGTGACAGTTATATAAACATATAATATCCCCTGTTATGGCACGTACTTGTTGGACATACCCTACCACTGACGGCGGGTGGTGTGGAATTGTTCTGTTTAAAGCCCTCATGTAGCATCCCTTGTAGCATCCCTTGTGGTGTCTGTGATGTTTACCTTGTGGCCCACAGCAGGACAAACAATTTCTACAAGCGTTACTATGCTCAGCAAGACATCACTATATAATACCTTTTCCCACTTTATGCATTGCGGACACTTTTAATTAATACAAAACAGGCTATACATACACTAACATACTGAGTGTTCTACATACCTTGTTAGCGTTCCGAAATTTCATACATATCTCTCTTACACCTTTACTGTTTAAACAGTTCTATGATATGAGCATACGGTTTGAATGTCTGGCAAGTCATCCTTATATACGTCGATACCTGTAACATGTGGTTTCCTGCCGCAAATTGGTGTTCCTGAGTAGATTATTACATGCACATCAGCTGTGCAGCTACTCCATTCACCAATTACACAGCAACAGTGAGGTATAATTGAATTCTCCACTTGGGCATTGCCCTTTTGCCCTACCTTTGGGGAGATGGCCTGTATGTGTTTTGTTGTGTGGAATTGAAACTGCTATTTGTAGAGACACGGATATTTTGGATTCATGTCCCCCGTGGATTGTGTGTGATGGCTAGAGTATGTGGTTCTACATGTGAGTGTACCTGTCATCTCAACCGTCTGATAAGGGACTATTGCAAACAAAACCTGTAACATTGCCGTCTGTTCCATTATACAACAGCTACGATTTCACATGGCGCCTTTACAAATGTGTTTCTCACAAGGTATGTTAATGCTTCTGCAGATGTAATTGAGTGAGTGGATGTTTGTGATGTTATTACAGTCTGTATTGCTATTGTTTTGTGTGTGGGACATGTAAGTGGGTGTACATAGCATATACAGGTTTGTGGGGACTGCATTTCTACTTATTCCATGTATGTGTGTGGGCTCCTTCTCTAATTGAAGACCTATCAGTTAGTAGACTGAAACTATGGTTGTTACGGGCTTATACATTGGGCCATTGTTAATTGGTTTCTATATAGTATGCAGGTGAGGTTGATACTTCCATACCTCCAGAAATACAGTGATATGTAAAGGAATGTTACTAAATGACAGCTGTCCCATGTGTTTCTGTGACAGATATTTGCACTCATTGCAGTTGTGTTGGAGACTGAACCTTTTTGGCATGGGTTGCCACATTTTCAAATGGCCATAGTGGGACATTTGCAGGACACACATCGGTGTTTACAGGCCAACCCATACCCACGGTCAGTACACAGGATAGCACGTACTTTTATCCTGAATACATACTTATTCTTGTAGCACTTTAGCTATTTATAATGTTTCATATAACATTTACATTTTTTAGATACAGGCATAACTATTTAATGCAACTATTACATAATATATGGAACATAATTATGTCCTACAATCTCGGACATTTGCCCTTTTTAATATTTTTTGTCAGGACACAACTGCCCAGGGAGGGGCTGTCCCTCTTAAAGTGGGACAGGTGATAACCATATGCCTACGGCCAGCTATAACCACACCTACTGTAATGATCTGAGTTAGAACTAACAGACACACGGTGCAAACACACACACACACACATTACAGTCCCAAGGAAATGCACATGGCACCCTCAACACACACATACACAGACTACGGCAATCACAAACACAGTTGAACAAAGTACCTACATGGACTGCAACACTGGCAGCAATAACTAAATGTCCCTTAATATCGTAATAATATTACACGCAGTTCTAGTGTTCCGGTACTGTGTTCTTTCGGTCTTTCAGTCTCGTGACTACACGTGTCGGTATGTGACACATTCCATAGTTGGCAGTATCCTATTTATTTGTACCTCCATAGTTGTGTACATGTCATTGACCTATCTACATATTTGCAGATATAGGTGAATCCGTATATATCAACATATATCTCTGTATCACCCTTTCTATCTCTATTATGTATATGTATATATATCTATCTATATATATATATATATATATATATATATATATATATATATATGAGACAGAGAGAGTGACAGGCAGAATACACCTTTCAGTGTGTACATGTCAGTGTATACTGTTACCTGGACTCCGCACGTTTGTGTTTGAACCTGTCACATTACACACCTGCCATTGGTACATCTTGGGTAGCTTAGTGTTAGGTGATTGTGTACTTGATTGCATGTTCTACTCCTGACAGTGGTCATTTTACCCTTCAGAGCAGGCACTATTAGTACAGGGGTGAATAATGCTGATTTCACCTGTTCTGGACATCATTGACTGTGATCTGCGTGATATTCAGAGAAGCTTAGCCCTGTTTCGCGCATATCCGTATAGTCATATTTAAACGACACTTACCAGCACTGGGCAATGCATATTCCTGCTAATATGTGCTAACCATGTTCTGATGACCTGCATCCAACATGCATTATTCGTGCCTTCAGGATTACGTTACATCCCTTGCAGGACGTGGGACCGGGAACATGCACGACAGTCACTGCATTTACCACTTGGGCATCTGGGAATTGTAAACGTGTTATGGCATTTTGTATGTGGACTGTACTATGGCTGTTACTCCATACTGTGATCAAATGGGTAACTCAGTTAGTTTACATATGGATGAGACCTATTAATGGTATGTCCAAGTGATGTTTAATGGATGTGCTCCAGCATTGGGTATGTATGTCACAGTGAGCCACACACTATAATGTGCTACACCTTCACACAACCATAGGTGGAGCATGCTGGGGTGACAGATACCTGTCATGGGTACACCCCATGCTTTGCCGCTACATCCATGATTACATTATATGGAGCCCCTCATTAACGCACCAGGGAATCCATGTAGAGTGTGTGGGGAACAGTGTTTACACACATGGATCCCGCAATTGGCTCTGCTCCACTGAGCGACAGTTGGTTACTCGATGTGGTGGTGAAAGCAGACACTGTTTGCCTCGATTATTGATGAATGGCCTCTGACAATTGGGCGTGTACCTACCGATGTACCTAGGAACCTATACACACAGTACCAACATATGCTGATAAGTGCGTGTACTGTTCGGGTGTTGACATTCCTTGTTCCAATAGCTGTTGTGTATACAATGGTTGAGGGCTGCCTATGTAGGATTCACACAGTAGGCCACCTATACATTACAATTTACAGGTGGTTGTGTGTGTGTGTGCCATCCATTTTGCTGTGTGTGCAGGTGGAGAGGTGTGTCAGTCCATAGGGGCCTACACTGTCAGAGTATGTACTATACGTTCCCTCTTTGCCAAGGCATAGGCATATTGGGCACGCCTCCATCTGCCTATTGGGGCTGGCACAGGGTGTTCGTGGTCTGAATCCCTCTGTGCCTGTGATGGCCTTGGCAATTGTGGTGGGCTGTGAGGGCCTTCACCATTTTGTCCCTGCTGCAGCTGTTTCCGCAGAATCGTATTATGTAGCATGGCACATACTATGAGGATGTGGGCACACGTGCCTGGAGAGTACTGCAAGGCTCCACCAGATATATCCAAGCAACGGAACCGTGATTTCAGCATCCCGAACACACACTCTATGATGATTCTGGTTTGTGCGTGTGCCTCATTATGACGTTCTTGCATGGGTGTGTGTGTGCATTTCTGATGGGAGTCATCATCCACGGCTCCAGTGCATAGCCAGCATCCCCCACAAGGTGGTCATTTGGGATATCCCCCCTGACAAATACCTGATACAGCTGTGAGGCATGCCAGATGTGGGAGTCATGATAGCTTCCAGGGCTGCCAGCACACACATCCATGATAATGCCCTGGGCATTGCACACGACCTGGCAGTTGATGGAGTGGTATCCCTTGTGGTTTATGTAGCACCTACTATGCTCACCAGGTGGTGACTTGATACGTATGTGCGAGCAGTCTATTGCACCCAGTACCTCCGGGTAGTGTGCCACATGGTGGAAGAGATGCATATTGCTGGCCAACTCCTCCTGAGTTCGGGGGAATTATATATGCTCATTGGCATGTGATAACATGGCATCCAGGAACTGATGTAGTACCCTGGATGCTGATGACTGTGAGATCCCCATTATATTTCCAGTTGGCCTTTGAAAGGTACCTGTGGCTAGTATTCGCAAGCTTACACATACCTTCATGACCACTGGGATGGGTTCGCCTCTGTTGTTTATGGATCTCAGGCGTGGCCGGCACAGCTCAACTATTTGCTGTAAGATGTCCCTGTCCACCCTGTAATGCTCTACTATCTCCAGATCATGTAGCCCCTGGTAGGTTACCCTTGGTCTGAACACTCTTCTCCTCCTCTGGGGCCTGCGGTGGTTGTCAGCATCCTCCTCCACAACACCATCAGTCTCTAACACATGGTGATGAATCACAGCTATGGCAGCTCCCAACATGTACATTGTAAAAGTTCCCCGTATGTTTACACCTATGGTGCAGTGTTTGGGAATACACAGGTGTGTGTGGGGTGCTTTCACGCTTTATATTATTGTGCTGTGAACACCGATGATGTCATAGGGTGTGTATGTACGATCGTAGCTACAGGGTATCTTATGTGTTTTACGACAGGAACTACTATTGTGGTGCCTTTGGTGTTGAATTACATTTGGCTGCCGTGGATTACCTCTTGCCCTTCCCTTTACATTTCTTCACGTTTCACCTCCCATTTTCTGGCATGCATCCAGCAGCCTGGTTTCATTTGTACTTTCCTACACCTGGCTTATCTTGCGTAATGTGTTCTATGGCCAGTCTACTGCAGGTTCGCTTTGCTCTGCTATGACAGTTCTCTTTTCTTTGCAATCCAACACCTCCCCTATCCTGTTTTGCAGGTTTCTGCGAGCAGACTTGTCAGCTGCCGGCGATTGCCCGCTGTGAGTTAATAGGTGTTAATTGCTCAGTTGTACTCCAATTACCATACTGCAGCATTTCCTTATTTTCTTCCCCTGACCTTCCTGTTTGAGCTATGCTGCGAGGCGCGTGCATCCGCTTACCGGGTTTCGGGCACATTTTCCTCTCCATGCATATGCGCTTTCGGGCACCATATGTGCTCTCAGCTAAACAATGCTATACCTACCTCCCCACCCCTGTCCTGTGGCTTTGCTTAGCAATGGCCAGGCCAGATTTGCATTGCTCCAATGTGCTTATAGCTACGGTGGCACACCCCACTGCTGATGTCATGTATACCTCTAAGCCACTCCTCAGTGTTGTAGCGCTGCACCGTATGGTACATCCTTAGTCCGGCGGGACGTTTGCAATTCACTATTGCCTGCCTCATTTTCATGGCATTGACTACTAATTCCTAGTTACCGTGCCGTTCACTGTCACAGACCTTTAGCAACCCTTGCAGCTTGGTTGTGGTGTACCATGCATACCATTGAGTATTATGGTGAAATCATGATTTGTATTACATTGCAATTTTATGACATTTGTATATATTTTCTTTGTGTTCCCATTTGCGCACACATGCCCTGCAGTTGTACTTTGTGTTACTGTGGACTTGACATTAAATGTTTTTTAAGTGTTGTGCATCTTTTCTTATGCCATTGGCTGTATATTTAGCCATTGGCATATGTTAACTTTGTAATACATGAGTCTGGTCTGCTTTCTTAGCTCCGATGTTTTGTTTGGAAAAATGTAAACCGTGATTTTTGGTTTACATTTCTGTGGGCTTACGCTACACCTGCACCACTTCATGAATCGATATGTACCTTCATTTGCATGGTGCGGCACTGCGCATGGGCTGATTAAAATACCTAAGCCGAGGGCTGCGCAGATCTGGCGTACAACGGTAGTGCATGTGGAATTGGATCATACCTGAATCGCTGGGCGGCCATGTTTGGCGTTATACTGCCTACGCTACGCCTGCCTGGCGCAAACTTCATGAATCCCGGGGACAAATTTAGCACATATCAGGTATAGTTAGTCATAGCAATGAAATCACAAGTAAACATTTTTCAACTGTACAGATGCATACTCTTTTTAGCTAACAGAAAAGTATCTAGCAAATGCAGAAAAGATGAGTAATACCCATTAGTAGGTGAGGTAGTTACTCAGGGTTAGCACAGGGGCATAACAATTTTGTTTTAAGGTATGTTTTCAGCTTGCTTTTAAATAGGGTGCTTGAGGTCAGGGAGGTTAGATCACTGGGAAGAGAGTTCCAGGCTTTGCCAATAGTGTTGGAGAACAGACAGTCACCAGCTAAATTGTTAGTTTTACATATTTGTACAAGTTGCTTATTAGATGAGCATAAGGTCTTTAGGTTGCTATAGGGGGTAATAAGATTTGTCAGTATTGGTGTGTTAGTAGGTTGATACAGGATCTTGTGGGCAACTGTTAGTTGGTTAAATGTTAAAATATTTGGCAACTCTAACCAACCTAGCTGTTTAAGATTGTGACAATGATGGGTTCTGTAGGAAGACCCAGTTGCAAATCTGGAAATGTTATTGTAGGAGATGGCCAGCTTGCTCAAGTTGCTTTTACATAGTTTAGTTATATATAGGTGAGGCATGTAGTAGGGTAGAGATTAAGTGGGTATGGGCTATAGTGGACCTGGCTAGTGGGGTTAGAAAGGGTTTGATCCTATAGAGGGATCCTAGTTTCTTGTTGACTATTTTTATAGTACTGTTTATATGGGAATCAAAGGTAAGGTTGTTATCTAGTAGTACCCCAAGTAGTTTTGTAGTGGGATCTGGAGAGATAATAGTACCATTACTTGATGTAACAGTAAAATTAAGTGGGGAGGATCTATGGGTGGGAGTAAATAGTAGAAGCTTTGTCTTTTTGGTGTTCAAAATAAGACATCGGTATAGAAGCCATTTTTCAACTGAATTAAACACATTTTGGGTTAGTGACTGAAGATCTGATGGAGAAGTGGCTGAGCATATTAATGTTGAATCATCTGCATATTGGATACAGGTAGCTTGAAGTATTGTAGCATGCAGGTCATTTATAAATATAGAAAATAAGAGTGGTCCTACTATGGAGCCTTGAGGGACACCGAGGGTAATCGGGAGTTTAGAAGATACATTATTCTCCCATAATACAGCCTGTTGCCTGCTGTTTAGGTAGGATTGGAATCATTGTATAGCCACTGTATCTAGCGACAGTTTTTTGAGTATGTTAATGAGTAGTTGGTGGTTTACCATGTCGAATGCTTTTGACAAATCAATAAAGAGGGCGGAGGATAGAAGCTCATTATTCCGATATTTATTAATGTGATCAGAGAAGGATAAGAGAGCAGATGTGGTGCTATGAAATGGTCTAAAACCATGTTGGCTGTTAGCTAATAAGTTGTTTTCTAATAGGAAGTTTAACAGCTGTTTGTGAATGCATTTCTCCATGATTTTTGCCAGTGGAGATAATATGGCTATAGGTCTATAGTTTGATAATTCGTTGGAGTTACAGCCTTTATGCAGGGGGATGATATATGAAATTTTTGAGATTGATGGAACGTTACCTTCAGTAATGGTTCTATTAATCAGGATGGATATGGGGTAGGCTATGGCTTTTGCAGCTTTTTGTAGGTATTCTGCAGGCAATAGATCTGCTGAGAGGGTGGTAGGTTTAAGTTTTTGAATAAGGGAACAGATAACGGATGTGGAAACAGGTTGAAAGTGAAATGATTGAGGTGTGTTAGAGTTTGAGGTGGTCAAAGATGGGGTGTCAGGGGATAAGTGATTGGCAAGTGATTAAATGGTCTCTGTGAAGAAAGTATTGAAGGTGTTGGCTATTTGCTGTGACTACTGTGATCAGAACCTGAAGGGGTGGGTTCGTGAGTGATCAACCTGGGTGTAGAAGTTTATTAATGCCTGACCAGAATTTCTGAGGTTTGTTTTGGTGGGTTTGTTGGAGCTGAAAGTAAAAATGACTTTTGTCCAACTTTATGGCTTTCTTTGTTTAATTTCTTAGCTGTCTAAACTTTAATTGATCTACTGCATCCTTAGTAGTGCACCAGTTTGCCCAGACTTTGTTTCTAAGTAGAATTTTTTGTTTAGTTGCTTTAGAAAGCCATGGGGCTGGTTTAACTCTAGTTTTGATTGTACGAGTTGGTGCATGGTGGTCAAGAATAGTTAAGAATTTAGAAGTGAAATATATAACTGCTTCTTCTAATGGTAGTTGTTTTAGGGGAGACCAATCACATGCTTTAAGTTCTTTTTGAAAGGTATCAGGGTTGAAATATTTGTTGGATCTTATTGTCCTATATGTGGTTGGGTTTTGAATGTCACTCTTATTTCTAATTAAGAAGGTAAAAGAATGATCATTTTTGTCTTTGGGGAGGGTTCCTACTATGTAATTATGGTGGTGACTATTTATGAGGATCCAATCAAGGGTGCTTTCCTTGTTGTTAACTTTATTAGTCCTTGTGGGGGGATGCAATGGTTTGAGTAAAACCATAAAGGTTTATGTGGGTAGAAGGCTGTTCTGTGGTACAACTCTTCCAATTGATATTAAAGTCTCCAAGTACTATGCATTCCTGTGGGTAGTTTATGGAGAGCCAACTAAGGATATTCTCTAGGGTGTTAGTGTTTTTACCTGGGGGAAGATAAATACAGATGATATAGATAGATTTATGTTTATTAAGCTGAATTTTGGAAATAAGGATTTCTGTATTACTGGCTAGGGGTGGATTAGATTTTATGGAGGTTACTTGTAAACTAGACTTATATAGTATAGCTACACCACCACCCTTTTTAGCTTTACGGTCTAGTCTCAAGATATTATATCCGGGTGGTATTACCTCATTGTCTGGTGTTGTTGCCTTGAGCCATGTTTCAGTGAGACATAGGATGTCAAATGAATGGACATCCATGAGAGCATGCAGGTGGGCAACTTTATTGTTAATGCTCCGAATATTAAGATGGGCTATTAGTAGTGAATTAGAGGGTCTAGTAAGCAAATTTGAGTTAGCAGGGGTTGTAATGTGAGGCTCTATAGTTGTAGTAGAATTTGGGCCTGGATTTGGGTGGATATCACCATCTATTAAGGAGCAAACTTGTAGTCTCAGTACAGATTTTAGAAGTTTAACTATTAGGTTCTGGAGTTTCCTATCCCTTGAGTTATGACATTTAATGTGAGTCAGTCTATGATATTTAGCTGGTAGGTAGTTTGAAGTGCTGGGTATGCTATTCTGGCTATGGGAGACTACAGGTGTGGGTGTGAAGGTTTTTCTTATGGGGTACTGGAACCCTAGGTAGTTCAAGTGTTCATAGAGTGTAAATAGATAAGGTATGGATAGAATAGTTAGTAGTGAGAATAGTAGTAGGAACATAAGCAATGGTGAGGTACATGCCATAATGGAGTGTTATAAATAGGTTACTGTGGAGGAAGAGTGTTGATAAGTAAATTGTTAAGGTGTCCGGTTGTATAACTTTAAGAGGTCTATCATGTGGTTGATTGTATGGATGTGGGAGTGGTCAGGGTGTATAAATGTAGGACTAGTGGGTGCAGTTGGAAATTGGGGGCAGGGTAGGGGAGTGGAGTGAGCCCACTGGGCGAACAGAGCGGGTAGAGCCAGTGAAGGACTGACTCTATGAAAAACAATTAGTGGAGTACTGCCTGCCCAGGTAAGTGTATGTGAGATACTATGCTGGGCAGTTGAGTGATATACAGTAGTAGGTAGAAAGATAGTTTTGGAGTACAAGAGAGGTAATTTTAGGAGAATTCAGTGTACCTGAGAGTTAAATGTTAAGATAGTTGGGTGGATGATAAAAGAGATGGACCTAGGAAGGGGATGCCATCTAGTGGCCAAAGGTTGTATTACAACCGTGGCTACCTGTAGGGCTAGATCGTATAAAGGAGGGAAAAACAGGAGTTAGAATGAGAGGCTGTGAGAGGGGAAGGTATGGAAGTTGGGAGGAGGGAATGCTTTGGCTGCTGGCCGGCCTGACTAGGGAGTATAATTTAAAACCTGGAGATGTTAAAAATATAAAGTCTTTACACACTATAGCTGCAGTAAATGTACTTTCTTGTTTCCTTAAGGGATTGATGCTCAGGGAGAGGTTTGGCTCTATTCCTTGGCTTGGGGTAGAGACAGCAATGTTGGACAGGGCAGTTTCCCAAACCCTAGCATAGGATTGGCAGGTTGGACAGCTAGATGCAATAAAAGGAGAAAGAAGACAGGGTAGTGAAATAAACTATAAGTTAGACACACTTCCTTAAAAAACAACAGTTCCAGACAAATTAGTTAAAATTCCATTGGGCCAGGTAAAAACTATCTACTTTTCTGCAAATTCCGAACAGGTAATTATAGAAATAAAAACAAGGTAGATTTAGTTACCCAGTTAAATATACTTAAGTAGGTTCAAAACAACTTCTGTATAAACACAGTTATACAGGTATTAAAAATATATCATAAAAGCATAGCAGTGCAGCATATATGCAGCCAGAATATAGAAGTGTAATAAGGCAGTCTAAAATAGTTCAATATATATCCACACAGCATTTGAAACTAAGGCAGCAGTCATTATATAAATGGACATATTGGAAACAAATTCGGCATTTTACAACACATCAATGGACTAATACTGTGTATCTGATAAGTATGCCATCAAAATTCCGCATTTATGTGGTCAAAATATCAGGAACGCTACTCTAGCAGTGCTATACCTTTATTAAATGGAACAGCTTTTGTAGGATGTAGGCCAGCAAAGAACCAGTGCATATACAGGTTAAAAAGTAACAGAAGCGCTACACTACCTCAGTAGTCTACAGATTATAAGAATGAGCACCTCTTTATTCAATATACTTAGCTAATTAGATTCAATTCATGCACTATTAACTAGTAAAAACTACTCTGATGTGGGGGTATTAATTTAAAACAACGTCCAGTTACCTGTCTTATACTTAACTATCTTTAGGTTAAACTACATCTATATGTTGCTTTCTAGTTAATGATTCCACGTGTGTGCTCTACACTTACAGACGCACTACTCTGAACAGGCGTTTTCTGTTAAAACCTAGTGAAGTCCGTTGTTGATTTCTGAAATAAAAGTAATATATAACTCTGATCATTACAGTTATTTATAATTGTAAACCCTCCATGTTTTCTTCCAAAATTGCTATTTTGCAGAGGGATTATTAGGGGGGAGAGCAACATTTTGAGCCAAAATTGTGGACAGTTGAGAGGTTTGGATATTCCTAATTCTATAAAGTGATTTATTTGCATGTACCTCTCAACCTCTTAATGCAGGAAATCTGGACAAGGCCAAATATATTGGGGGAACATACAAACAGTAGTAAAAACTGTTCTTGTATAAACTTAAGATAGTTGATAGAATAACAGGTCTTGCTTTAGCATGCATTTTTTCTGAAGGTTATGATGTCTGAAACTTAATGTCTGTCATTATTTAGTGACTTCATTCCTAAATGATTTGCCAGAAAATCACCAATTTTATTAGGAACATACCAAAAATAAGTAGCAAAAATCTATTAATTCTGCAAAAATCTGGACAGCTGAGAGGTATAGTTCAGCCGGGGCTGTCTGAGTTGGCTGCCCTTCCCCCCTCACAAAATCATGGTCGAATGGTGCCTCCCCCCCTGTAGCCATTCCAATGTCCCATTCCTTGGTTATTTCGTCCCATTTACCATAAACACTGTAATGTGCATACTGCTTTACTTCTGCAATGATTTGGATTTCATTTGAAAGTTTTATTTTGTATTTTACAGCAAAAACACTAATAAATATCTGCTAAACAAAACAATGCAGTCTCACAATGAAAACAGACTTAGCATTAAAACTTCTCTGCCCTTGAAACTCACATTCATTGAATCAGCATTGAAACCCACATTTAAAGAAAATACATTTTACCAGTGGCAGATAAAGATTAACTTTGGGCTGTTTTCAAATCATAGGCCCCTTGCACACATACATGTGCTCTTTGATACACCTTCCTGATTGTATTAAATTATATTCCTTGTACAATACAGTACAGTTGTTAGACAGTGTTTTAAATGTATTGCTTTGAACATTTTTCCAGTAAACAATGAACATAATGCATGCACCAATGACAAAACTGCCCAATTCAGAACATTTCCATCATAAAAGTCTACTCAAACTTCTACAGTCCACCAGTATCAGTAAATATGCACAATCTCCGAAGTATTAAACGTCATCTAAATAATTCCACATTAAAGAAATCTGTAATGAAGAGGTTGCTGCTAGCAAACAACTTTATATTTCATTGTTTCATCTACAAATAAAGTGCCTGTTGCCCCTGAGGAATAAATTGCTTATATTGCATTAAAAAATAAGCTAGTAATATTGCAATAGGGAATGAATGGCAAACTGATAACAGGTTCGGTTACTAAGTATCTTTACCAAAAAGGACTGCAGCATCCACACCCCTTCACAACACAGTATAGTATTAGCAATGCATCTACCTACTGTGGGAGTAGAACCCACAACCTTTTGCATCAAACACAAGCATACTACCTGTTGTGCTATTAAGAATGCAAGCTGACTCAGCATAAGCAGCACTAAACGTTTGTTCCCCTGCAGTTCTCAGCTCCTTGTAAAATCTACTCGACACTCAGCTTTATCTCTGAACTTTGCAGCACAAGAAATCTGGAAAAAGCCAACATTTATTGGGGGTGGGTGGACAAAAGCCCAAAAACCAGGGACACATTTTAAACATTGCTTGTATAATGTTGGAAAGTTGCTAGAAAAAATGCCATGTTACAACCATACATTTCGCTGCCAAGACTTAAACCCAGGACCCTGTGCAAAGCAGTCAGAGCAACATACCACTATGCCAAATCAGCTGTTTTGTGAAAGACAGGAAGACTGAAACTTAAATGGCTACCATTTAGTAAATTCAGTTCTCACCATAGCTCTCAACCTCTTAGAAAAAAACACCTGGACAAAGTCAGTAATGGGGGAATACAGCCCCCAAACATATTCAGTGACTTCAGTTCTCACCATAGCTCTCAAGCTTAGCACAAAAAACCTGGATGACACCAATAATGGAGGAATACAGTCCAAAAAATAGGGACAAATTTCAAATATCCATCTTATAAACTTAGAAAATTGTTAGAATAAAAGGTTTTGTGTTACCATGTACTTTCTGAAGAATATGAAGTCTGAAATTCAAAAGCCAATTTTCAGCACAGGCCCAGGGAGAAACACTCCAGACACATGTCTTTGTAAGATAAGAGGGCATGCAGACTCCACACAGAAGGCACCCCAGCCAAGAATCAAAACAAAGAAGCTATAACTGTCAGGCAACAATGCTACCACTGCACCACTGATTGTGTAAGGAAACAAACATACAGAAACCACAGATTTTATGAAGAACAGAAGCAGACTCCACACAGAAAGCACCACAGCCAAGAATCAAGCCCGAGAGTCTACAGCTATCAAGCAACAATGTTAACCCTGCACCACTAACTGCACCACTGACTGTGTAACAAAAATACAGTAACCACAGATTTTATGAGGAACAGAACAAAACAGAAAAAATATGAGCATAAATTTGCAAACTTTTTACAAATGGTGGTGGGTCAGGAATTCAGGCCCTTTCCACCTGCATCCAAAATACAGGGTTCAAGCCTGACGTATTCTCTACCCACCACCATGAGATTTCTCTAGCCACCAGTCCACAGCAACTGGGGCATTTCACACACAGTTAGGTATAAAGGCTATTAAAATACTTGGAAAGAAATAGACAAAAATCATTAAAACTAACTCTGTTAATCCATTTTTAAAAGGTGTTAAGACATTTGGAAATCCTTAAGTCTTAAAATTTTTAATAGAAATATATAACTACAGCAATAAATCTTAATTGATCTTTTCCAAAACAATCTGGATGTCCATTACCTTATTCTAAGGTTGTAGAAACGTGGGCACGACAGCCCAAAGGTTATGAAAACACCTGCTAGAACAATTTCAAGGTTGTTAGAATGCCTGTAACTTTGTCACACACAAAATCGGTTACAAAATATCATATAGATAAAATGTTCAGTCAACTTCATTTCGTAAGCATGAGTACCTCAGAAACTGAAATGCATGAATTTTGAGGTATACTCACATTTCTGAAGTTCCCGCAGATTTCCCTTACAAAAAGTAGACTTAATTGTGAGATTCACAATTGTACGATAGCCTCTTAAATGGTTTTCGTAGATGGTGATGACTATATTCCTTACTGCCTAAAATGGAACTAAAACTGTGTACAGCAATTGGAAACCATACTGTTTGTCGTTTTTGCATTTAGTTACTTGTAACACATTGCACTCAAGTTACCTGGCACTTGCTCACTAAAGCAATTATATAAGTCAGCACTAAAAATTAAAAGCACTACACCCTCACTCCCCACTGGCCCTTGTTTTCAATTAAGGATTTCCCAATATTATTCTAGCATGTCCAAAGGTCAGTTGTCAATCTCCTCTCCGGTCCAGCTGGTGAATCTGGGAATCTTGAGGCAATGTTATAACTGCCTCATGTACACAGACAACCCTCTCCTCCTCCCACATAACACAAATACTTGCGAGAGATGCAGCTATTTAGCCAAACTGGAGGCTGAGCTCTCTCAACTCAGGACTGGCAAGACCAGACAGGAGGAGAAGGCAACTACACACACCACAAAACCAGCCTCACATAATGCTACCACTCCACTGAATCAAACACATAAACACACAAAGACATACTCGGAGGCTCTGAGTAAAAATTTACCTAAACAGCAGAGGCCTCCAAAGCAGACACCCAAACAACTGCTACCTCAAGACACCCCACAAGCAACACATAAACCACAAAAGCAGTGTGATAAGCAGTCACAGCCCTTAAGGCCAAATACAACACCAAACATACTTGTCATAGGTGACTCCATAGTCAGACACACTGACGTCCCACTCACCAGGCTGAACAAGGAGAGGGTCACAGTAAGCTGCCTATCGGGCGCTAGAATCCGCCACATAACACAAGCACTCGGGTCACTCCACGGCAAGTACAAATATGACACAGTCATTGGCCATGCTGGTGTGAACGACCTGAGACGTACCTCCCTGGACTACATGAAAAGAGACATAGAGGAGCTCTCTGATTATGTAGCCCAGGCAGGTATGACCCTAACCCTGAGCAGTATCCTTCCTTCACCAAGAATGATGCCACAATATAGAAACAAGATGATCAGCTTTAACAATTGGCTTAATGTCTGGTGTCATTCAAAGGGGATCCAGTGTCTGTCTGCCTGGGATGGCATGCTTGACAAGCCATGCTGCTTCGCAAGGGATGGCTTGCACCTGTCACCCCTGGGATTCCGGATATTGGCTAAGGCTCTTGCCACCCCATAGTGCCTTTTTTAGGCAAGGCTCAAATTCTAAACCTACCACCCTAGAAAACAAAAATGGGAAGAAACTGAGGGTAATGCTGCTCAATGCCAGAAGTCTAAATCTCAAAATGCACTCACTCGAGGCCCTTCTCAGTATGGAGAACATCGATGTCTGTGCTGTAACTGAAACCTGGTTCAAGGCTCCTGAGAGCACCCCGGCACTATTAGGTTTTACCTCATATCATGCGTTCCGGCCCCAAAACCCGGACCACACCACAAAAGGAGGGGGTGTATCCATATTCATAAAGGATACTCACACCTCCAGGTTGGTGGCAACGCACAAGCTCGGAAACCATCCAGGTGCAACTAACCATAGGCAAAACTGCTCTACAAATTGTAGCATGCTACAGGCCACCCTCTCAAACTCAGGAACCCCACACAGCCTTCCTGAAGACACTGGAGGGTATAAATGTATCTCCAAACACCATCATATTGGGTGACTTCAACTACCCGAATATAGACTGGGAACATTACTCAAGCCCTAACTTTCTAGCCCAACGGTTCCTGGAGTTCATAAATTCAAATGCCATGGAACAGCTAGTCACTGTTCCCACGAGAGGAGAAAATATACTAGATCTCATTGTCACAAACATGGGGACAAAATGCTCCACACCGGAAGTATATCCCTCATTGGTGAGATCTGATCATAAACTAATCTCACTGGAAATCCACATCCCGCCCCACCCCAAACAAAAAAGACCATAGTGAAGAACTTCTCTAAAGCAAACTTCACACTACTCAAGACTGGTGTGGTATCCTTCAAGGCCCCTGAGCCAGAGGAAACCACAACCCAAGCTGCGGAAGCCCTTACAAATGCCTTCTATGAACACCTCCAGGACTGCATGGATCAGGCAATCCCAAATAAAACCAAGACTCTTTCCACAAAGGGCAAACGTCCAGTCTGGTGGACCCCAGCCATTAACAAACTTTACAATAAGAGGAGAAAGCTATTACATGATAGAACAAAATCCATAAAAGGGAAGTCACCCCTGATCATTATTAGTAAAAAATGCGAGCACTCATAAAATCAACTAAGGCCAATTTTGAGAGAAAATTGCCATGGATTCAAAGGACAATCATAAGGCCTTTTTCAGCTATGTTAGGAACCTGGGTGGAAACTCCCAGATATGCTCAGAATTAGTCCAAAATGATACAAAAATCACTGAACCCACAGACATTGCCAACATACTGGCAGACAGGTTCAGTGCAAACTTCACCCCTCTCCCCTAAAGGAGAGATAACTATCCCAGCCGAGTGTAGCCTCCCAGACATCTCAAATGCGCAGGTGAAAGCTGCTCTCTAAAGCTAAAACACAGCATCAATGGGACCGGATGGTGTCCCCGGCTGTGTGCTACACGAGCTAAATGAGGAATTAAACCCGCACATAAGGCAGCTGTTTAATCTCAGCCTTACCACAGGATACGTGCCCAAGGAGTGGCGTGCGGCAACTGTGGTCCCACTCCACAAAGGCGCCTCACGGACCCTGGTAATTACGCCCCATAAGCTTAACAAGTCTAGTCTGCAAAGCTATGGAGAGGATCATAATGGAGCTCATAAACAAAGATATAGGGACTTGCAGACATTGGACCCAACCCAGTTTGGCTTTGTCAAGGGAAGATCATGCCTTTGAACTTGGTCGACTTTTTCAAACAGTCACCAAGGCCATTGATGAGGGAAAGGCAGTCCATACAGCCTACCTTGACCTTGCAAAGGCTTTCGACACAATACCCCACTCGGGTATTGTAGAAAAACTTACCAGCTTAAATGTAAACCCATATGTCACAAGATGGGTTGCAAACTGGCTTAAGGACAGAACCCACAGGGTTAGAGTTGCTGGCGCTGTGTCAGACTCCAAGCCGGTCACAAGTGGTGTCCCACAGGGCTCGGTCCTTGGCCCCTATTGTTTGGCATCTACTTCTCAGAAGTACAGGCCAACATGGGAGGACTTTGGCTGACAAAGTTTGCAGACGACTGCAAACTGGGCCATAGTGGAAAGTGCATTGGACACGGATATCCTTCAGAAGGGACTCACGGAAACAGATAGCTGGTGCCAGAGCCATGGCCTGAAGTTAAATGCCAAAAATTTATAGTCATACCCTTCGGGAAAAACAAGGTAACCCCAAGCTACCATATAGGTGGCAATCCACTAAGCACAGAAGAGGTTATCAGAGACCTGGGGACCCAGGTTGACAGTGGCCTTTCTTTGACACTCACATTGCTAAAGTGGTTAGAAAGACCTTCTACATTGCCCACCTGATCATGAAGGGATTCACATCCAGATCTAGTGAGGTCATTGTTCCCTGTACTCTTCACTTATCAGACCAATGATCGAGTACAATGCCCCATTCGGGATGTATCTCACCCGACATCTGCAGCAATTGGAGAGACCCCAAAAGTTCCTCACCAAAAGGATAAAGGGACTCCAAAATCTGTCATATGCTGCCAGATTGAAGAAACTCCAGCTCTATTCAGTCGCATACCGACCGCTCAGAGGTGTCATGTGCCTGAGATACAAGGCCATATCCAACCCGGAATTAATGGACATGCTCCACCTCAAAAATCCAAATCCACCAAAACCACTAGAGCAAGCGACTTAAACCTTAGCACGGATATAAATAGGACATGCTGGAGGGATAGATTTATCACTCAGAGACTCCCTATGCTGTGGAATAAAATCCCGGTCCATGTGAGGCAGAGCACCTCGCTGACTCTGTTCAAGAGAAATCTAGACCTGTGGATGGGAGATCGTAGGTTTACCCCGGGAATCATCTCTGTGTCACTGCTGGACAGAGGCACGACAAACTAATGGGCACAGTATTTTTTCATATAAGGGGTGGCGTAAGCCACAAAAATTTGGGCTAGGCTTATAAATGCCTTAGGGCAGATAGCCTAGTATAAACCTATGAACCTATGAACCATCCAAACTGCACACCTCTAAAATATAACTCTATTGTGAGGAATGTTCCTCCTTCAGTTCTGGTTGTTCAACAAAGTTAAGTGTTTGGACAAGGAGTGTGTGTCTGTGCATGTGTTTTAGGGTTTGGAAACAGTTAGCCTAAGAGAGATATTTAGTGTGCGGGTGCTTTATGATTAAGGTGGGGGTTAGGTAAGGATTAGATTTAAAACATCTGTGCTTCACATTGAAAGGGTTTGGCACACATTCATCATTGTTAAAAATTAGTTTAATAAATGTCCATGATAAATAGGACTGAACGATACTGAATTGTGTTAATTCATTAAAAGAACCCTGAAGAAAAAAAATAACCATGATGTGAGTTTCCTACTGAAGTCCATAGCCAGTGCTCCACATTTTGCTCATTTGTTCCTCAGTGTGAAAGACTGCGTTCCAGATTTTGGAGATCACATAGACACACACACACACACACACACACACACACACACACACACACACACACACACACACACACACACACACCTTACTGTCCATATAAATCCAACCACTTCCAAAGTGAAATACATCCAGCCCCCAATGCGAACGAAATATACATCCATGAAGTAAGTCCCAATGCAAATGAAATACCCGCGAATGACAGCAAATCCCAAAGTGAACGCACACAAACTCCTAGTATTACCTGCAAGAGCCCGATTGGTCCAGCCTGCAGAAATGTCCTCCTGACTGGTTCAGCCTGCAGATGATGCAGTCCGACGTTGCTCTCTTCTGTGTGGTCATCACCACACAGACTTCTGGGCATCTACAGGGCATTTCTGTCTTTCCTTCTATCCGGACACTAAAATAAGCACAAAGCTTTAATTTGCATAAAAAGAAACAGATGTAGCAGAATCCCAGCAAAAACAGGTATACAATAACAGCAGAGCACAGGGATTACACTAAAATAAGGATAATGATGTCAAATACCTCATTGAAACAGTTTGAGACCCTTCCTAGCTAGACAGAATAAAACATTCAATGCAGGCCGTAAGAACTGTAACCATGTAGATGAAAATAAGCATTTGTTAATGCAGGTCACATGCAAACCCTGATATCCCAGCTATCTCATTACTTCTGCATGGACAGAATAAAATGCTAATGATTGACTACCTTCAGGCATATATCACAATATTGGAATCAAGGAGCCATTACTAGGCACACAAACTAGGGAAGTGCAGTGTTAATATATCAGAAAAGTACACATACTTGTCTGTTAATCAAGGACAACAGACATATCTAAGCATTCTTTGACATGTACAGGGTACAAGTTTCTGTTTTGTGTATTAGAGCAGTTTCTGATCAATCCTGTGAGTGGGCCATCGGAATTGTGAGCAGAATTTCACAAATAAGTTTGGCAGTTAAAATTGAATACATCAGAATTCCCCTGATTTGAAAGAACATATTTCAATTAGTAGTGTGTTAAAACTCAGATCTGCTAAATTATAAAAACAAGGTCCATTTTTGTATTGCATAGGTTAGTGCAATATTCCACTTAGAGTTAGTACTACAGCTTCTCTATCTGTTATATTTAGAATAAATTATTATTAGTATCAATTTTATTCATTATTTATTATTTATGTTATGCAGTTTAAACTCTTGACTTTCTGCTTGTATTTTTAATCTTATACCAAGCTGTTAATGTATGAGTAGACACTGCTATGTCTGGTCTATACTGTACACTGTAACAGAATTTTACCCATTTTAGATTTGTTTCTAATTTATTTATGTTTCATGCTATGTCTCTGTAATATCCAAAATCACGGGTCATGTGACTAAGTTAAGGTACTGTATATAGCTGCTAGTAAATGTATTGCTAAATCAGTTTTGAAGTACCGCTTAGATAATTTTTTTTATAAAACAAGTGTTTTAGCTACAAGCTGATTTTAATACATTAAGTAGTTTAGCTACAGCTTAGTTGTCTCTAGACCTTTCTTCTAGAGTTTTAGTGGATCATGTAAACTCCGACCTTTGCTTTTATTTTTTTTTGGCTTGGTTCTTTGTTCTGAGTGCAAAGTCTCCTGCAGGTTTGATTATTTGTGTTCTCTTTATCACCAATTTCACAAAAAGGAAAATTAGATCAGGAATATCATAGCCTCCCTGGGATAAGGGGAGAAGTGCAATACTGGGAAAGATAACAAAATGTATATGAAATGTAGTTTTTGTTTTATCATTTACTAACTGTGAACTATTTACTGGGACACTTTTCAGCTACAAGCAAACCCATAATGGCAAAGGTGAAAGATATGTTAGACCTGTTATAAAAGCAATCAACCAGCATGTATTTAGGAGGAGGAAACCAGAGAAACTTGTGAAAACTCATGCAGACACTGAGAAAATATGGAAACTACACAGTCACTTCCCAGAGAACAGGACTAAAGCATTGACCCAGGAGATATGAAGCAGAAATCTTTACCACCAAGCCTCTATGCTGCCCTAATTAGGGTAAAAAAGGGGTAAGCCATGGTATGATCTCTGTAAAGTAAATAGCATAGTTGAGAAGGAATGGTGTTAACACCCTTACAGTAGCAGGACACTTGTGGAAGGTATGTCCTTAAATAAATCATCCTTTATCAGAGATTAGCATGAGAATCTTGTATTACTTATATTTAATACCAGCTAGGCATTTCATGGATAGGAATTAAACTCAAGTTCATGTTCAGGATTGAGTGTTCAGGTTTGAATGCTTGAACACAAGCACTACACAAGCAATTTGGTTCAAACAGAAAAAAACAACAATAACATGATATAAATGAATAAATAAACAATTAAAAAATATAAAACAAAACAAGTTAGTAATAAAAGTAGGAACTCAATAGGTGAATGCATTCACCACTTCAATCCTGTAGGTGTACCGATGGCACAGGTAAGTATAGCAGAGCCATGAAGGTGGACGGGTGTTAGTGTGTGTGTGTGTGTGGGGGGGGGATGTTTATACATCTTTAGGAGCATGGATGAATGCAGCATGTGTCTGTCTTGGAGGTCATACTAGGAGAGATAGGTGCAGGAAGTTAGATTTTGTGTGTGTGTGTGTGTGTGTGTGTGTGTGTGTGTGTGTGTGTGTGTGTGTGTGTGTGTGTGTGTGTGTGTGTGTACATGCAGGATCTGATAAATGAGTGTTTCTGGGAATGTAATCATGTGTAGGATGGCTTGTCTGTGGATTCAAGAGTGTGTGTGTGTGTGTGTGTGTGTGTGTGTGTGTGTGTGTGTGTGTGTGTGTGTGTGTGTGTGTGTGTGTGTGCATGTGTGTATGTAACTGTGTTTTGGAGAGTGCATGCAGGCATGTGAGTGTTTCTGGGAGTGTGAGCACGTGTGGGTGGACTTTTCTGTGAATTCTAGAAAGTATGTGGGGAAAAGAATGTCTGGGAGTGTGTGTGTGTGTGTGTGTGTGTGTGTGTGTGTGTGTGTGTGTGTGTGTGTGTGTGTGTGTGTGTGTGTGTGTGTGATTTGGAGAGTGCATGCAGGCATGTGAGTGTTTCTGGGAGTGTGAGCAAATGTTGGTGGGCTTTTCTGTGAATTCCAGAAAGTGTGTGGGGGAAAACAATGTCTGGGAGAGAGTGTGTGTGTGTGTGTGTGTGTGTGTGTGTGTGTGTGTGTGTGTGTGTGTGTGTGTGTGTGTGTGTGTGTGTGTGTGATTTGGAGAGTGCATGCAGGCATGTGAGTGTTTCTGGGAGTGTGAGCAAATGTTGGTGGGCTTTTCTGTGAATTCCAGAAAGTGTGTAGGGGAAAAGAATGTCTGGGAGAGTGTGTGTGTGTGTGTGTGTGTGTGTGTGTGTGTGTGTGTGTGTGTGTGTGTGTGTGTGTGTGTGTGTGTGTGTGTGTGTAAGGGGTACCTTTGATAATGTGATGTAAGTGCTGATGGGGAGAGCATTAGCAGATTCAGAGACTTGGCAATGAGCCACACTACTGAGGTAATTTTCAATGAAGCTTTAGTGTCTTTGAAAAAAATTTCTCTCCATTATGCTAATTGACCAGCCTGTGTTGTACACTTAGTGAGGGCAGATTGGAGTGCTTTGAATCCTGTGTTATGTGTTCGAGTGTATTCAGTCTTACTATGACTGTTTTCATTAACTGTCAGTAATTTTCTTTTTTTTTCTTCCTTTAAACATCTTTATTAAATCCTCAAATTTTAATCAGTGACATGGGTTACTACATTAGTAGAAAACAAACTGTAATAACTCTCTCCATTGTTATTATTATGCAGTATACATAATACATTTACTTTTTAACAATTTTTATTGATATCAACATTATATAAGTTGTTCAGTTCCTGAATCTATTAAACTTCACTTCTCCTCTTGAACATAGCTCCATTTTTATATGAGATTTGTGCCTTTTATATTCTGAAGATCCCATTTACATTTTGTATGTCTTTTTATAATACTCAGTACTTCAGTTACAGTTAGTTCCATTTTCTAATAACATTAGACTTACTAAGGCCTTGCTATGACTTGGCAACTCGCAACCTATATCCCACCTGAATAGAATAATTTCCTTTGTTACAACCATTAGCTCCCCAAGCATTTCTGTCAAAGAACTTTACAGTGATTTTTTTTAATTTTCCAGTTCATTACACTACCAAAAATATGTTCCCAATTACTTTTTTCTTCCCCATCAGTCCACAGAATTTGATATTTACCTCAGGAAAAATCTGCTGAAATCTTTTTAAAGTATAAAATTTACGATGCAAACACTTTCGTGCAAATAATTAAATATTCTAGACTTTACTGCATACCCGGGAGCCTAATACATTTGTTCTTATTGTTCCTTGATAACTTGCCGTTGTATTCACTTTCATCAATCATTTCTAACATCCTCTGTTTGAATCTAATATGCAATATTTATCTCTTGAACCCACCCATTTCATCATTATCATCATTATCCTTTTCCACTTTGATTTATAACTTTCCACTTGAATTATGTATACAAGCCTTAACTGCATAGCTCTAAAGTACACTTTCAGATCAGGTAACTCTAAATCACCATCTTCCGTTGGGTAACGACTCCTCCCATATAAAATACTACAACTCATTATTATCATCCACAACCTCTCATTGTTAATCATATGTCTTGCCTGCATATTAGACTAAGAAGTCTAAACATATTTTATCTGCTTGTATCTTTCCATTCATATCCACAATCATGATCTTCCAATTTCTCAGTTTTTGTGTTATCCTTTGTTTAGTTTCTCCACTAATATTCTTAGCAGTGATAGCTTAATCCTTTTTAATCCATACACCTAAATACCTCATCTTATTGTGCCCCCATAAGTATGGGTATGGCTGAACCAATTCATACAAGGATACATAGTTTATCACTGCAATCTTTTCTTATCTTCATTTATTTTTTACATCCCAAAAAACTTGGAACTGTCTTAAAATGTTCCAGAACACCAAACTGTCCTTTTCTGGATTTATCAGGTATAAAATAATATTAACTGTAAACCACTAGTTGTATCTTTGAGTTTGTGAATCCCTTAGTTTCTTTTCCAATGGCTCCAAATATGAAACCAATAACAGTGTGGAAAGAAAACATTCTTGACAGGTTCCTACATTCACAAAAAACTTGCCAGTGAGAAACCCTTCCACCTTAATTCTTGCCTCAGACCCATTACATATTCTCTTTATTATTCCACTATAACTTTCCATTAGACCTGCCTCGTTTACCACTACTTCTTATGATCTATAGATCTGATCCCTCAAATCACACAATTGAAAGATGCATTCTAAAGGACCTTATTCAGCTACAGCACTGGCCAATCTTCAAGAAACGACTGTTCAGTGACAAAATAACTCCATGTTATTTGTCACCTATAAAAGATTATAAAAATACTCCCTAATCATTTAATAGCCTTGACTGTGATAATCACATTGAAACCAACACCCCCATTAGATATTTGGGGACCTGTCTAGACCAATTGGTAAACTTACATGAACACATAGAAAAGGTGAGAGACAAGATCAAAAATCTACTCGTCTGGGCCAACAAAATATTTCAGTTCCTCTGACATTCTGAAAAGGCTGCTATAGAAAAAGGCATCCTACTTGCACAACTTGTGTATGATTACCCCATGTTTGCATTGTCCTCTGACAAAAGCATTGACACCCTTCAGACCCTCTCCAATAAAATAAAGTTGATTCATAGTTTACTCACTGTGGAATGAGCACCATTGCCTTACTCTCTCAAAGGCCAAATGGCCTCCAGTACAGGCCAGGTCAAATCTTCTTCTTGATTCCTAGTCTAACTCTACTTTCTCCAGATTTCTTCCCTGCTGGCATCCAGGCAGTGTAATTACTAGACTGTAACTGAATTTTCCCAAATCTGATAACCTTTACTGGCTTTTTAGACAGTTTCTAATTTTTCACACTTAGAAAGCTGTAATCAACCTGCTGCATAGTGTGTGTCCATCGTGGAAGTCATCAGTAATTTTTTTTTATGATAATTCATAGATTGTAAAAATAGATGCATACAGACCACATATTCAAAATTATCTTGCAGATGGAATATGCCATATAAAGTCTTATTACTTCTACAGTAACTGGTTTGTTCTTATTGATATGTTCCAAAAAATGTATTAATATTTTATCTATGTTATAAATCAAAATATTCTCTTTAGCGGGAGGAATTAATGATTCACCAAATGGTATAACAAACTACACTACATCCAAAAATGCAAACAAGCAAACCAACAAATGGTGAAACAGCCCAAGGCAGGTCTCCAACATAAAGATAGACAGTTCCAATGTTAGAAAACATTTATTGTGAGCGCTTTCACGGTCTCATTAACTGCTTCGTCAGACAATAACAATGTTTTTCAATGAAAGTATTTAAAAGAAGTGTGAACCAATAGCAATCAAGCACTAATTATTCAATTAGTTACACAATATTTGTTAAAAGCAATATGCTAACATATATTTATTTATTTATTAGCCATAAAAAGTCTTGTTATTTACATATAGATCTATTTTTACCACAGGTTTAATACAAATTTTATCATTTAGACCTTTTTGTTTATTTGCCCTCATTCTGACTATCCATTTTAATTCACCGGTCTCTACTTTGTTGTTTAAATCACCCCCCCCCCCCACTCATTTTGTGTGACAAATTCTATCACCATAAATTTAAATACATGTTCAGGACCACACATGGTGCTGTGTTTTGCTAATGCATTAGTACATATTGATTTATTCATGTGATAAATGTGCTCCCCGATTCAATCTTGAAGTCTCTTATCTGTCTTGCCTATATAAAAACTTGAGCATTCTTGGCAAACAGCTTAATAGATTAAGTGGCATATATCACAACTAGCTGTTACTTTAAATTCAAGATGTTTACCAGTGTCATAATGTAAAAATGTCCCAGTGCTATCTAGAAACTTACAACAGTTATACTTACAACATGGATATGTACAGTGATTAGAAATGCTGCTGTTATTGTCTGATGAAGGGGTTAATGAGACCGTGAAAACACTCACAATAAATGTTTTATATCATTGGAACTATCTATCTTTATGTTAGAGACCTGAATTGGGCTGTTTCACCATTTGTTGGTTTGCTTGTTTGCAATATTGTATCTGTCTTTTCTTCCATCTTCAGTTTTTTGTGATAATTCATGCATTGTGGCTATGTTTCATCTTATCTTGGAACCTTTATTCCACAAGACAGTATGAAGATGGGACTTCACAGCTGAACTTTCCAAGATTAATAAATATAAACAAATACATTCTCTGTCTACTTAATGGATAGCATCCATTAACTTTTACACGGTCCATTACTAAGTGTGGATGTTGTTATAAATTGTTGTTATGCCCATTTGCTATGAACATCTAAATGCTAAGTTGCCATACTACTGGATGTTACAATTTTCCATCAGATTTGACTAAAGTACTAACCTTGAAACACCTGGGAAAAATACATTTTGTATTCTCACTCTATGTATTCTTAGAACCTTGAAGTGTGGTGTTTTGCTACTGGTCAATGTGTTCCTTTGAATATGTATAGCTTTTATGTTCTGTTATATTTGCCCAAGCTTATGTGGCCTTGTGGTCATTTGCAATGAGCTGCTCTCTGCTTATCTCCCATACTACTTATTGTGACAATTTTCTACCAGATTTGATTTAAATACCAGCCTTGAAGTACCTGGGATAGGTTACTTTTGTATTCTTAGTGAGTTACTCTGATAGCTCTGCACTTAATTTTAGTATTTATTAGTAATTTAACTGGTTTGTACTCTAATGAGAGTGGAAAAAGAACCTTACCACTTCTAGGACTCTGATTGCTGTAGAACCTTGAGGTGTACACATTATGTATTGTTATAAATTACCTGCATGTTTGTGGTCCTGCTCATTTCACAGCTGTGCTTAACTATGCACTGTATAGATAGAGGGGCTTAGAACCTTAACTTTCTGTATATAACCTGCTCCACAAATTCCTATTGTACTTAATGGTGAGTAGTTGTACAAAATGGCACCTTGTTCTTTGTGTGTAGATTTAGAAATATATCACCTCCAGTTAATCAGCTTTGAATCTTATAGGCGCTACTCCCCCTCAGCCCACATTAGTAAACATCTAGAACAATGGCCTTTTACTTACCAACCATCTCTGTAGTCATCTTTGTCAAAAGGAGCATCCTGAGACAATGTAGCAATTGTCTCATATTTACTGACAACCACATGCTACTTCAATTGACATAGTGAGTGAAAGATGTAGGTTATATAATGTCATTGGAGACAGACCTCTCACACAAAAGTACTACAAATAATAAACAGATTCTCAGTACCACACAACACCACATTATATCAATCACAGCCAGATCAAACAAACACATAGACCTATATGGTGAGGCTCTTAAAAGTAACCTGTCTAAACCACAAAGGCCTCCTAAATTCAGACTAAGAAACAAGTACTCTCAGCAGTCTCAAAAAACACACAACACAGGCACCCACTACTAAACATACACATTATCTCATTTCAAAAGCACATAAGGCAAACTTCCAGACAATCCAATATCCTTGTTATAGATAACTACATAGTCACACTGATGCTCCACTCACCAGCCATGCAAGATCATCACAGAAATGTGCTTATCAGGTGTCAGGATTTGCCACATCATACACGCATGTATTTAAACACAGTTCCACATATGATACAGCCATGCTGTATGTGGGCATAAATGACTTAAAAATTATCTTCCTAGACTATATGAAGAGAGCTATGATAGAGATGCTGGAATATGTCACTGAAGCAAGTATGAACCTAGCCTTGGGCAGTATTTTATCATTAAGAATAATGCCACAATAGTAAAAAAAAAAAAGATTATTGACCTCAAGAATTGGCTATGCTTCTGTTGTCATTTAAAGGTACAATATATAACAGCCTGGGAGAAGATGGTAATAAGTCCTAAGTGCTTTGCAAAAGATGACCTGCACCTATCCCCGTGTAGACTTTCATATGCAGACTAAATCTTTGTGCATTCCGTAGTGATTTTTTATACAAAAACAGTTTTCTAAAGCTTCCAAGATAACAAAAAAGAATCTGGATAAGATAAAGGTAATGTTGCTCACTGCTAGGAACCTTAACAAAAAATCTGCATAAGAACCTTATGTGGGAAAAAACTGATATATGCATGATCACAGAGAACTGATTCAGGACCGATGAGAGCACTTCATTCATCATTAATCAGTGCAGTGTTTCAATGTGTAACATAAGTTCCGGCCCGCTGCACTAGATGAAGGCACTAAAGGTGGCAGTGTCAAACATTTCACCCAGACTCATTAAACAAGATAATGACCTGAGACTCCTCCGTGACCTACATACTATCAACATAACCCCTTATCATATCACAGTAAAGTATAGGGCCCCACTATGCCCTCCTCAGATCATTCTCCTGAATCATCTGGGAAACTATGTCCTCAATCATATATGAACAGAAATCTTTGGACTTCATCAATGCAAACTCTCAGAACAAATTAGTCTGCACCCCATCCAAAGTTGATAAACCTCTGGACTTGGTTTTTACCTGTATGAGTCAATTTTGCTCCTCACCAACATTAACTTCCTCCCTGGTCAAACTGGACCACAACTCAGTCACATTTGCCATAAGTTGGAAGCATCTTCCAATACTTTGGTATTCAGAGATTATGCTAAAGCTAAACTACTAAAACCGATTGATCTTCCTCTTCTGGCTTTTTCCCAGTTAGGGGTTGCCACAGTGGATCACCTGTCCGCTTATGATTGTTAGTGGAGTTTTACAGTGTCGAGTTGCCAGCCTGGTGCCCAATCTTCCACAGAAGGCACACACACACACACACTCACACCTACGGCCAATTTAGAGTGTCCAATCCACCTACAGCATGTCTTCGGGATGTGGGAGGAAACCGGAGCACCCGGGGGAAACCCACGCGACCACAGGGAGGACATGCAGACTCCACACAGAAGGCACCCCAGCCGAGGATTGAACCAGAGAATCTGTTGCTGTGAGGTGGCAACGCTAACCCTGCACCACCGTGGCCACCGATTGATGATCTGGCTAAATTCAAAATTCCTTTCCAATTTGATGACCCCATTGTCAATTCTTTACTTCCCAATAATATTCACACATAAATATCTACAGAGTTGCTTCTGACATCTGCCCCCCACTGAAGTAAATACAATGCCAAATTTACAAATAACCCCCTGTAATGGAAAATAAATACAAATAGGCTGCAAAATAAAAGTAAAAATTAACTGCATGTAAAATACGTTTAACTATCAAGATGTCAAAAAAACTCTTGCTAAATTTAACAGGGAACTCCAGAACTGATCAAATCAGCTAAAAGCAGATAGAGGTAAAAATATGGTCTGAAGTAAAGGACAATCCCCAGTCCCAGATCACACATCTGCATCCTCTCCCCACCAGAAACTCCCAAGAACAAGTCCTCAAGGCACTATCCAAGGTAAAAAATACTACTTATATGGGGAATGGATAACATACTAGGCTGCCTATGGGTCAGCTCAAACAGGACTTGTCAGAACCCCAATAGAAGCTATTCACTGTCAGTCATCAAACAGGCTCTGTGCCAGATGAATGGAGGACAGCAACAGTCACCCCTTGCACAAAAGTGAGACGTTAATGGATCCAGAAAATTTTAGACCCATAATCCTTACCAGCCTCATCTGTAAGGCTATGGAAAGGATTATTATGGAACTAATAAATAAGGACATATGTAATATACAAACTCTCAACCCAAACCAGTTAGGATTTATCAAGGGCAGATCTTCCGTACATAACGTGGTCACTTTCCTAGAAGGTCATTGAAAAACGGATGAGGGCAATTCACACAAAATATCTATATCTTGCAAAGGCATTTGACACCATCTCACACTTAAATAATATAGATAAACTCACAGCTAAATTTAAATCCCTGTGTACCTCATTGGACAGTAAATTAGCTCAGAAATGGAATCCATGTAATTAGAGTGGGCAGCTCCATCTCCTCCAAAAGACCTGCCACTAGTGGTGTACCCCATGAATCAGTTTTTGGGCCATGCCTCTTTGGAATTTACTACTCTTAGATCAAAGAAAATATTAAGGGTTTATGGCAGACCAAGTCTGCGGATGACTTGGTGCCATCGTAAACTCCCTAAGAGAATAACAAGAACCGTCAAGAGTACCTTGACCGAACCAATAGCTGGTGTCAAATCCAGGACTAAAACTATATGCCAAGAAAGATATAGTATCTTTTAGCAAGCATGCCTTTCCTTGTAACTATCACACACATGCATGAAAATACAGAGATCATGAACTACCTTTTGATCACCATATATCCGCTATTGTATGGAAGTCGTTTTCCACTGTATATCTTATATCTAGAAGTATGGCATCCAGATTCAGGGATGTAATCATTCCACTTTATTCTCATTAGGACAATCATATGAATATAATGCCCCTTTCAGTATGTATCTGTCCAAACACTTGTCACAACTGGAATGGCAAAAATGCTTTCTCCCTAATGCTAGTAGGCACAAAAGGTTAAAAAATGCCGTTAATTGTATGTTTTATTTTAAGAAATTTAGAAGGAAATGTAGTAATGTGATATGATCATGTCACTTTAGCTAACACAAAATAAGCATGTCAGTGTGTTTTTTAAACAGTCTGAAGTCTTGTATCTATTCTGAGATACTAAGAGATGAAAACACTAACTTTTATTTTATTAAAGTCGATATTTTATTGAGACTTTTAGATCCTGTTTCTTGTGCTGACTGCAGACTCCTTTTAGTTTTGTGTGTGTTTTTCAGTTTATAGGAACCAGTGTCATCAGTTTTTCATTGATTTTGGATAGTTATGTAGGACAGAGAACACTGCTTCTATGAAAATGTCTTTCTCTCCACATAATGCAAAGTACTTTTCTTACTCTATTCCAGTGAAAACTGGATAAATAGAGGAGAACCCACAGATTCCCCACTAGTTTAGAACCTATGTCACAACATATCTTGTTCTGTCCAACTTAATATTATTCATACACAAAATATAAGAGCCAAAAAACTACACAAGTGTGTAAACCTTGGATTCTTAACATCCCCATAGATCAATAGCCTAGTACTTATGAACCTGTGATGTATCATAAAGTAAATTAAATAACACTTTGTATCCGCTTTGTTCTTCCTTATTGTCCCCATAGGAGGCTCAAAACATTTCCTCTGTAGCAAAAGAGTTGAAATGAGAACTAAGAAATAACTTTGGCAACATATCGTCTCACATATACTTAGTTTTGGGGAGTTGACATTTTTTGCTTACTCTTTTATAGCAACAAAATCTCCTTTGTCCTCTCACATCCAATAAGAAATGTTATTGGCAAAGGGATTTTTCTAGCCCAATTTTGAGTTCTGCCTACCTCTTGTAGCATCTGTCTCCAAATGAAATTTTACCACTGTCCAAACAATCTCCAGCTCCATGTGCTGCTTTATTACTCTTTCCTCAAAGTATGAACACCACCATCTTGCACTAGCCAAAGCCAACTGGCTGCCGGTTCAGCAATGAGCCAATCTACTCCTTGGCTCCCAACTTTTCCTGCTCTGGAAAGAAAACTCCTTCCCCTCTCTTTCCTCTACTTTACTTAGACAGCCTCTGTCCTTTAAACTTAGATCTCATAGCCACTCAGAGGCTGTCTTGCAAGCACCTAAAACCAAACTTCAGTGCTCTGACCACTCCGTTGCTACCCTTGGACTCAGGTTCTGGAAGTATCTTCCCACAAATCTTAAAGACTCTAACTCCTCCTCCTGTCGCGTACAACTTAAATAACATTTCACAGCACAAGCTGCTTGTAAATGCTTTGTTTCAGGTCACATGACCTAGTCTCCCTATTCTCTGACACATACTGCCTGTCATTTTCACTATAGCATCTTTTCTGTTACTCCTGACATGTTACTACTCTAACTGATGTAAATAAATGACGTATAAAGTATTATGTAAATATATAGTGGTTTATATTAACTACCTTCTTAAATCAGTTTTTCTGTTGTATATTATAATTTGTCTATTGTATATTATATGTTGTATTAACTATTCCTTTGTCTTTAGTGTGCTCGTTTATTGTATAAATTATTTTCAGTTTTTCCACTTCATGTTTTTCACATTCTGGGCTGAGAATGAAATTGGTCCAATTACATTGGTGCTCTACCCCAGTTAACAAATTATATATATAAATAAATAACCCTACAACCCAGTGATGGCTCTTACGCTATTGTGCCATTATTCATATGTGGTTTTGCTGTTAAATATTTTTTTTTACTGGCACTAATTGTGTATTACCCTGTAATGCCGCTATTCTTCTGTCTCATGTTAATCCATACTTGGTATGAGTTATTTCAACTTTTGCTTTGTATAGTAAACTGTTCTTAGTATGTGTGTTTACTGCTAAACCATGCACAGACCTTATTTCTATTCATTTGCACTTATAGTACAGTCGTAACTGGAACTAATACCTCCATGGTCTTTGTATTCATACTAAAACAGTGTGATGTAAAATATCTCTTGTTTTCTCTCTCTCTTCATGAGTATGCACAATTTCCTAAAATAAATGCTAGCATTACTTCTGTAACAGTTCTCTGAGTTAAGCACCCCCAACAAAAAATGCAATACTATACTATATATTCCATGTAGTCATAAAAATTTAACATGGTGTGGAATGCCCCTACATTCACCCATACTTGTGCAACCTTTACTCTAGCAAATTATAAACTACTGGTATTTCTTCAAATGGACATAAAAATTAGGCAAAAATATACTATACTGTATTTCATTGTATAGGTAAACCTAATTAGTTTCAGACTGATTTGTTGTCAATATAACAAATTTAATTTTCTAAACAGTGCCAAAAATAACAAAACAGTATTTATTTTAATGGTCCTTCTGCATACATCTTACTGTGCAAAATAGCACCCTATTGCATGGCAGATCTCTATCACAGTATGTTGTATTTTATTTATTTATGTATTTATCTGTTTATTTGTTTACTTATTTTGTTTTAGTCACTTGCAATGGTGTTAATTTATTCCTTAATGCATTTTCTCTGGTACCCTGAGTAGCCTGTACAGTTTAAATGTAATATATTTTCTTGTAGTAATGGCCCAGGCCACGACTATCAATGGTCCTCTGGAGCAGCCCACTTATGCATTATCAAAGTACAATTAATAAATAAATATATTTCAGTGTCCACAATACCATGGCAATTATAGACTGAGAAGTGTGGGGTGAATAGTCATAAAGAAACCCTACAGAGAATTAAAAGCGGTTTTATGTAGAAAATATGTTGTATGTGATTTCTGAAAAAAAAATATGTATTTCTTGTGCATGCACAAGTGTGTGTGTATGTGTGTGTGTGTGTGTTTGTGTGTTTCCATAGAAGTGTAAAGGGGGGACTGATATATTTTGTGTAAACAAGGCATTAGTCCTCAAATATATTTTACACTAAAAACTCAAAAACAAAAAATATGTGTGTGACATCTTTGACAATGATGCCAGCTATACTCACTTTTTCTATCAAGTCAGGGGATTATTGCTACCGCTAGCATGCAGGACATGCACTATGTAACATGACAACCCAAAACCCAGTGGAAAGGGATCCATTCATTTCTCTTCATGACATGCTTTACTGGTAAAGAGATTATCCTAGATTATGAATGTGTGTTTATATTAATGCTATTACATACTTTTTCAGGTGAAAACCTCTTTTCAGAATAAATTCTGACAAGATGGAATAAGCAGATATAGGATAACAGATGTGCAAAAATAGGACGGACCAAATGAATCTTTTTTTTTTCTTTTTTTGCTGTAACCAGTACATAATGTTATATAAAACATACGTTAGTCTCCATCACCATAACAGCTCATTCAACAGGTCTGCTTACTTACAGAAGCTATAGCATTCACTGATATTCCTATTTTTCTATGTTTTCCATTTTGTCGCCCACAGTGGAATTTAACAGGCAAATTAGGTGCTGAAGACTGCTTTTGTTATGCTGTCACACATCACTTTTCATCTAAAATAGCAGCAGGACACTAAACTCACTTCACAAAGCTGCAGTTATTCAAATAACATAGATCTAAGATTAAAATCATTGTATGGAAAAGAGGTACATGTACCAGGAGATTTCTGGTAACTATCTTCAGGACAAATTAAACTGAAGCAAAATCTGCTTTTATGCTTACAGTTTTAACAGATTACACAAGGTGATAGTATGTAAAATAGTATTAGGGGAAATATGAGCATTTCTTCTTCCCTGTATTATACACTGTAGCAATGCCTTACTTGTCTTAGTTCACTGTACTGCCCACCTTTACTTCATCTGTATACATTTTAGTTGATCCTGTTTATAGTCCTACAAATTACATTGAAGGATATAACAATTTATTTCAAATAAGGAAGAATCACAAAACACAAGGAATCTACGTAAAGCAGTAAAAAGAGATGAACAGTGACACCTGCTTGGAAGGGCTTTTACAGAGAACTAGTGGCAGTTATGGGAAATGTTCAATAGACAGGACCTAGAGATGTGGTGCCCACAGTGTAGAGCCACTTAACCAATAAAAATATCTTTGTACAACTCAGAGAGAACTGGACACTGCACCATCAATGATGCACTGAACAAATGCAAATGATCATAAAAACATGAATAAATGTGAGTGATTCAAAGGAGGCTGCAGGGTATGCCATCATACCTCTCAACCTCTTAGCACAAAAAATCTGGAAAAAGACAAAAATAATGGGGGGACAAAGCCCCTAAAATAGGGACAAATTTTAAATATTGCTCTCAGAAACTTAGAAAGTTGCTACAATAAAAGGTATTGTGCTAGCATGCATTTTCTGAAGGATATGAAGATGGAAACTCAAATGCCTATTATTATTTTTGTGAATTCAGTCCTCACGGATTTGTTACAAAAATCCAGAAAACCACAAATTTTATGAGGAACTGACTGAAAATATGAAGCAAAAATGTGGATATTCTGTGAAAATCTGGACAGTTGAGAGGTATGTATGCCATGACCGACTTCAAATATGATGATATTGTTCAGAAGAATGCAATTGCTGTCCATACAGAAGCTCATGATCTTAGCACTGACAAGATATTGTAAAAAGTATCTGTACTAAACAGCACCCTAGTATGTAAATGTATTTAGAGTGAAATATGTGTGTACTCAGCCAAGGTTTTTTGTTATTTTACAAAAATGTGTTAAAAGAATTTATATACAAATGCATATATGAATATGCACATATCATAATCAAAAGCATACCATTATAGGTTCATAGGTTCATAGGTTCATAATAGGCTATCTGCCCTAGGGCATTTATAAGCCTAGCCAGAGTGTGTTTGGCTTTCGCCACCCATTTTAAATGAATTTTGCTATGACCTTTTTTGAGGTTAGTATACTGTGCCTCTGTCTAACAGTGACACAGAAGTGATACCCGGGGTAAACCTACTATCTTCCATCCACTCATCAAGATTCCTCTTGAAGAGAGTCAATGAGGGACTCTGCCTAACCTGGACTGGGATTTTATTCCAGAGTGAAGGGAGCCTCTGAGTTATGAATCTGTCCCTCCAGCATGTTCTATTTATTTCAGTGCTGAGGTTCAAGTCTCTCAAGCACGTAGCTCGATGGGATTTGGATTTTCTGAGGTGCAGCATGTCCATTAATTCCGGGTTGGACATGGCTTTATACGTCAGGCACAGATTGCCTCCGAGCAGGCGGTATGCCACTGAGTAGAGCTGGAGTTTCTTTAACCGGGCAGCATATGGCATTTGTTTGAGCCCTTTGATCCTCTTGGTGAGGTACTTTTGGGGTCTTTCCAGTTGCTGCAGGTGTCTGGTAAGGTACATCCGAAAAGGGGCATTGTATTCAATTATGGGCCTGATGAGGGATGAGTAAAGAGGCACAATGGCCTCCCATGATCTAGATGTGAATCCGTTCATGATTAAGTGGGCTATATAAAATGTTTTTCTAACCACTTTGGCCACGTGGTTGTCAAATGAGAGATTGCTATCAACTTGGGTCCCCAGGTCCCTAATTACTTCTTCCATACTTAATGGATTACCACCTATGTGGTAATTTGTGGGCACTTTGTTTTTGCCAAAGGGGATTACTATACACTTTTTGGTGTTTAGCTTGAGGTTATGGCTCTGGCACCAGTTGTCTGTTTCTATGAGGCCCTTTTGTAGGATGCTTGTGTCGGCTGGAGAGTCGATTAGGGCACCCAGTGTGCAGTCATCTGTGAACTTGGTCAGCCACAGTCCTTCCATGTTGGCCTGAACCTCCGAGAAATATATACTGAACAAGAGAGGTCCCAGGACTGAGCCTTGTGGGATGCCACTTGTAACTGGTTTGGAGTCTGACATGGCTCCAGCAATTCTAACCATGTGGGTTCTGTCTTTGAGCCAGTTTGCAACCCATCTAGTGACATAGGGGTTTATATTTAAGCTGGTGAGCTTATCTATAATGCCCGAGTGGGGTATTGTATCGAAGGCTTTTGCAAGGTCCAGGTAGGCTGTGTGAACCACCTTCCCCTCGTCAATGGCCTTGGTGACTGTTTCAAAGAAATCAACCAGGTTTAAGAGGCAGGATCTTCCCTTAACAAATCTGAACTGGGTAGGATCCAGTGTCTGTAGGTCCCCAATATCTTTATTTATGAGGTCCATGATGATCCTTTCCACAGCTTTGCAGACCAAGCAAGTCAAGCTTATGGGGTGATAGTTTCCAGGATCTTTTGAGGCACCACCTTTGTTTAGAGGGACCACTGTTGCTGTACGCCACTCTTTGGGTACATATCCTGTAGTAAGGCTGAGATTGAACAGTCGTTTTATGTTTGGGTTTAGTTCTTCTTGGAGTTCATGTAGGACACAGCCCGGGACACCGTCTGGTCCCATTGATGCTGTGTTTTTTGCTTTGGAGAGGGCAGCTCTTACCCTAGCATCTGAGATGTCAGGGGGGCAGCACTCTGCTGGGATAGATATTTGCCCTTTTGGTGGGGAAGGGGGGAGAAGTTTGCACTGAACCTGTCAGCTAGGATGTTGGCAATGTCTGTGGGTTTGGTGTATTTTTTTGTCATTTTGGACTAATTCTGAGCATATCTGGGAATTCCCACCGAGGTTCCTAACATAACTAAAGAAAGCCTTGTGATTATCCTTAGTGTCCTGTGCAATTTTTCTCTCGAAGCTGGCCTTAGACGATTTTATGAGTGCCCGTAGTTTTTTGCTAATACTGATCAGAGATGCCTTCCCTTTTTGGGATTTAGCTCTGTCATGTAGTAGCTTCCCCCTTCTATTGTATAGTTTGTTTATGGCTGGGGTTCACCAGACAGGATGCCTAACTTTGGAGGATTGGGTCTTGGTTTTATTTGGGATCGCATGATCCATGCATTCCTGAAGGTGTTCATAGAATGCGTTTATAAAGGATTCTGCGGTCTGGACCGTATTTTCCACAGGCCCGGGGGCTTTGAAGGATTCCACCTTGGTTTTGAGGAGTGTGAAATTTGCTTTAGAAAGGTTTTTCACTGTGGTTTTCTGGGCAGGGGCTGGGGTCGGGATGTGAATATCTAGTGAGATTAGTTTATGGTCTGATCTTACCAGTGAGGGATACACTTCTGGTCTGCAGCATAGAGTCCCCATGTTGGTGATGATCAGGTCCAATATGTTTTCCCCTCTTGTGGGAGTGGCAACAAGTTGTTCCATAGCATTTGAGTTTATAAATTCTAGGAACCTTTGGGCTAGGGTGATGGAGCTAGAATAATGCTCCCAGTCTATGTTAGGGTAGTTGAAGTCGCCCAACATAATGGTGTTTGGAGAGACCTTCATATTTTCCAGTGTTCTCAGGAAAGCCGAGTGGGGTTCCTGGGTTTGGGAGGGTGGTCTGTAGCAGGCTATAAACTGGAAGGCAGTTTTACCCACTGTTAGTTGCGCATGAATAGTCTCTGATGCTTCGTGCTGTGCCACCAACCTGGAGGTGTGGGTATCTTTGACGAATATTGATACTCCCCCTCCTTTTGTGGTTCGGTCCAAGTTTTGGGGCCGAAAAACATGGTATGAGGTATAACCTGGTAGTGCTGGGGTGGTCTCGGGAGCCTTGAACCAGGTTTCTGTTACTGCACAGATATCAATGTTCTCCATGCTAAGGAGAGTTTCGAGTGCATGCATCTTGAGGTTTAGACTTCTGGCGTTGAGTAGCATTACTCTTAGTTTCTTATCCCTTGTGATACCTATGGAGGTGGGTTTGTCTTTTGAGCCTTGCCTAAAAAAGGCACTATGGGGGTGGCAAGAGCCTTTGCCAATATCCGAAAGCCCAGGGGTGACAGGTGCAAGCCATCCCTAGCGAAGCATCGTGGCTTGTCGAGCATGTCATCCCAGGCAGACAGGCATTGGATCCCCTTTGAATGACACCAATACTTAAGCCAATTGTTGAAATTGATCATCTTGTCTTCATATTGTGGCATCATTCTTGGTGAGGGTAAGATGCTACTCAAGGTCAGGGTCATACCAGCCTGGACTACATGCTCAGAGAGCTCCTCTATGTCTCTTTTCATGTAGTCCAGGGAGGTATGTCTCAGGTCATTCACACCAGCATGAACAATGACTGAGTCATATTTGTACTTGCCTTGGAGTGACCTGAGTTCTTGTGTTATGTGGCGGATCCTAGTGCCTGTCAGGCAGCTCACCGTGACCTTCTCCTTGTTCAGCCTGGTGAGCGGGACGTCAGTGTGCCTGACGATAGAGTTACCTATTAGAAGTGTATCAGGTGTGTTGTTTAGCCTTAAGGGCTGTGACTGTTCGGCACACTGGCTTTGTGAGATATGTATTGCACATGTTTTGTTTTGGGGTAGCGGTTGCTTAGGTGTCTGCTTTGGAGGTCTCTGCTGCTTAGGCAGATTTTTATTTAGAGCCTCCGAGTATGTTTTTGTGTGTTTATGTGTTTGGTTTGCTGTTGTTGTAGGTCTATGTGAGACTGGAATTGTAGTGAGTGTGGTTTCCTTCTTCTCCTGACTGGTTATGCCAGTACTGAGTTGAGAGAGCTTAGCCTCCAGTTTGGCTATATGGTTGCATCTCTCACATGTGTTGGAATTTGTTGGGAGGAGGAAAGGGTTGTCTGTGTACATGAGGCAGTTGTAACATTGCCTCAAGATTCCCAGATTCACCAGCTGGACCGGAGAGGAGATTGACAACTGACCTTTGGACATGCTAGAATAGTATTGGGAATTCCTTTATAATTGAAAAAAGGGCCAATGGGGAACAAAGTACTCAAGGGGAGTTTGTGAGGGTGTAGTGCTTTTAATTTTTTAGTGCTGACTTATATAATTGCTTTAGTGAGCAAGTGCCAGGCTTTAGAGTGGGAATAGGGTGTTTATTATGAGAACTAGATCAGTTCTAAGGGAAAAAGTGAAGAGCAGACTTTGTGGAGCCGAGAATGGTTTAAACCCAATTAAGCGGTGCTGTCCGATGCTGCACTATGCGCAAAATCGCGCAAAGCCACGCTAAAGAGGGTTTTATACAGGGGGACTTGAAAGAGCTAGAAACTGGCCCAAAACAGCCAATTGACTACCAGATTCTTGTGCTGGGAACACTCCTCCAGGGATAGATAGGCTGCTCCAAGCACCCCACTGCCACTGGTGAACACAGAATAATACTGTTGTGGCTGTATTGCAAAGCTGCCCAGTTTGCACCTGCTTTTCAGATGCACAAAGTAAATATGCTTTAAAACATGGGCAACACCTGTGTCTTTTGAGAAGCACCAAGAGATAATGAAATGCACTCATCAGTAGAGGACAGGACTACAGAATCAAGCATGTAAATATAAGATGTGTTTCCAGTTGACACATAACATTTTCAGTTCTGAATAAAAAACTGTTATGCAGTGCACAAATAGCACATGCACACACAATACTAGAATTAACACACTATGGCAGCCAGTAACGGTTTGAAATGTCAGGTATCAGAATACTTAAACGTCTAACTTCCACCCCCCACCCAGCTAGGCCAGTGAGACATACAGACACGCAATAAAGGTAAATACAACACTGCTTCCCAGACCACTGGCAGGAAACTACCAGTGGAAGAGATCTACAAGGTCTACACTTTAAACATGGACAGCAACGTCCCTTGTGGGACACCAAAAATGTTGTTCTTCCAGGCAATGCCAGTAAAGATTACTGCAACCAGGATGTAGCTGTACACGGAACAGTAGGTTGCGCAAGCCTGATAACACATGGGTTGCCACAATGTATGACATGTGTCCCGACACAGGGAGAGTGGGCAGTGTGTAGGGGTGTGTTCATACCCCACCTGCGGCCACAGTAAGGATGAATGCTGTAGAGTAGTGGCAGGTAGGGGAACTATGGGTATGCCATTATGGGCCTGGGCGTGCAGGTGTTGGCTGGCAGACACGTATTAGAACTGCCTCGTGGATGCAAGTAATATTCCGATGTGGGTATAGCAGATGCCCATACCTCCCAAACCTTAAGAGCACATCTACTGGATAGTCTGTAAACCATTGGGGGAACACATAGGGACCATATCATTGAACTGTCCCCGATTACCAGGGACGTCCATGATTACAAATCAGAATCTAACACAGTCCCAACTAAACCCTCCTAGAACTAGTGATATTAGGAGGAAAGGTGGCGGAATACACGTAATGAATACGAGTCCTAAACAGCATGTACCTCAGACAATGTGTATGAATACATATGTGCTTTGGGTCTGTTAATGTGTCAGGTTAATAGCACCGACCTTCTAAATGTGTCCCTGAGGTTGTTATGCAGTGTCCCTGATTCAGTGTTCATTCTTCCCCATTCATATGAGAGGTCTGCTACTGAGAAAAAGTGCATGCTCTGCCAACTACCTTAGAAAGATGATAGAAAAATAGGATTGGGGTTACCACCAGTCCACCTTTGTGAGGGACACTCCCCTTTGGGCAGTTGTGTCCAGCAAAATAAATGTAATTATGGCAAATGTCCTGTGATTTAGGGCAAAGATTTCCTATATTGTCTGCAGTAGTTGCATAAAACAATTATTTTGTACCTGAAACACTTAAATGTTATAAGAAACAGTATAATCAACTATAATGCTACAAGAATAAACTTTTATTTAGGCAAAACAGTGAAGTACTCTCCTTTCTACTGGCTGTGGGTATGTGTTGCCCCATAAAAGTCTGACATCTCTACATACAGGTCCTATAGGGTTGCCACCTTTCCAAATGGCCAAAGTGGGACATGCTCTAAAGAAATGTCAGACTTTCCAGGACAAAAAAAATATCTACAGCCATGCATAGTACAGAATTATACTTATATGCACAAATAAAAGCTTAATCTAGTAACATTTGAATTGCTTATGCTACTTCACATAACATATAGAAGTTTCATATATAAAATAGCTGTTTTATGCAACTATTAAAAAAACGAAGAATATAATATTGTCCTGTAATCAGGACATTTGCTATGTCTTGATTATTTTCACAGGACACAACTGCTTAAAGAGGGACTGTCCCTCACAAAGTGGGACAGGTGGTAACCCTCAAGTCCCACCTTGGCCAATTGAAAAGGTGGCAAACCTATAATAGGTATGGTTTAGCATGACTCAGCCGATAGATGTGGCTCCCATAACCCATCTACTTGTCTGTATTGAAGAGCCTCAGTTTCCATGTATCAGCCAGACGGGAGCAGATTGTATGAGTAACACACAACTAATATGATTAATTCACTGTACAGGCCGCTGATTCTGTACAGTCGAACGCTATGCCGTCGCCTAATGGGCAACCATACCCAATACTGTAGTCATGTAGTCCGAAGTGATAGGCATCACAAGGTAATATTGTGGTCCTTGCTCCCACCCAGGAGTGTGAGTGACAGATGCAAGCACCAATCTCGGTGCATTTTCAAGTGCGGGAGCTTGCAGGTGTAAGCTTGTTTGGCTACCAGTATGCAAGTATTGCACTGGTAAAGCAATGTAGATGCTAACCAAGTGTAAGAGGCTGTAACTAGAAGTCAGCAGTGCTTAACACCGCGCAAACCCATGCACACCCACTCCCAACTCTTTTAATGTGCCTTATTCCCTCCGTATCGAGTGGGCTTATTCTGCCCTGCAACCAAATAAACGTCCTTTGCAAGGGTCGGAACCAGGACCCTGCGCACACAGCTAACGTGTATTACCAATACGCCATGGCAGATATACAGACAACAGACAGTACCACAAACATATAATACAGTGCAGTCATTCAACAGTGCAGGAATGCATCCCATCATGTAGATGTATATGTGAGCGTTTATGTCCACCATATAGGTACATGCATATATAGAGATGTATCAAGAACATACCATGTGGCAACAAAGCATTACAAATGAATGAAATGGGAAACACCAGCAATGCCTGTATTATGTAGTGGTGTTGCTCTATGTGATTTTAAGACTCCCTCAGACAGACATGTGTCAGTCATACATGCAAATATTTGTACATTGGCCATATACATCACTCTGTGCATGTAATGTACATTAACACAACAGTACCTGTCCAATCATTATGTGTGAACAGTACTCTTCCAAGGTGCTGTGTGCAACATCATCATCATGATAAAGATAAATGGGGTAACCATAGAGGGATCGGTAATGTTGTGTGTATAATGGGGTCATCCTCATCACGTGTACCTGGACCATGTAGGAGTGATGTGCATACCAGGATCATGCGCCTGAGGGACAGGGGTGAGGATAACATGAATATGTTGTGATGCATATCACAAAGGTTTCATGTGTCCAGTGGGCACGAGCATGTAATGGACAGCTATGTATAGGGCAGATGTTGTCCTAGGAGCCGATTGGCCTTATGTTCCTGTAGGTGAGTGTCAGATGTTGGGGAAGGAGTGTAGGTATGGCCATGAAGGATAGGTAGGATCACAGAAAAGACAGCATACAGGGTTGGTATATGACATGTGGGGGGATACACCCCGGAGGGGGATGGATGTTCGGCATTCACAAGCCCATTGGAACAGTAGGATGGAGGTCCCCAGCCACGGGCAACTGCCACTGCACCTACACAGCTGCAAAGGAGGCAGTGCTGGGGGCTGTCCAGGAGGGGTAGCATCACCCTGTAAATGTGACACTCCACCCTTGAGCTGGCATATGTGGCTTTGGAACCCCTTAGTGAGCCACCAACACAACACATCCAGGACCACACGACAGCAGACATATACCTGTCTGGTCCCACTACCAGGGGGGACATGCTCCATCCTCAGTGGTGTACCACCAGAAGGTGGTGCAGAGCCAACAGAGGTTGATATCTATGGCTGGGCCCCAGATGTGCTAGTGCCCAGTGCCATGGTCAGCTGAAGTGGTATAGGAGGTTCTGCCGGGACCTCCCAACCCATTCAGCCTATGGTGTTGCGTTTTAAACCCACATATGGCTTAATGATAGACAACAGCATACAGGATTACATACGACAGTAGGCATAGATATCACCAGTAACCCAACACAACAGACGGTATACTTTTGCAGAGGGAGCACAACACATGCATATATACTGCATGCCATCTGTACAATGTGTAGTAGACGTTTGATCACAGCTATGAACCATTGCCCATTATTGGCTTGTCACTGGGAACCCCAGACAGTGTCTGTTATACCACTGTCTCATGTGACACATGTCCAGTCAGGGATGCGATGGCAGTAACACATCCCTATCATCATGTACTGTCTGCAATCCTCACACCATGTTTCTGCTGTGCACAGATGTGTGTTCAGTGTGTAACACAGGAAACAAATGGTTGCACACACTGACCAGTTCACAGATGGCCCTACAGATGGAGGTCCCTCATGAACAGAGTACTGTCATGTCTGTATTATAACATACAGAATAGCCATTACCACACACATGTTAAATAGGTAGTAGTCTCAATGCAGCATAGCTACACTTACATGCTGTAGTCATGTGTGGCACATCACCCTCCTGTCTTTAGGCTATGTCCCACTGTGAAAATGATTGAGGTACATCCAGATATCATCTGTGATGCCGTGTCAGAAGACCACATCCAGGTACCACTCACAGCAACTGTCATGGCCAAATAACAACATGTTTCCCTAGATAGTGTACTGTGTTTATCATGCGGATGGCTATGGGAACACCATCACAGCTGTACCACATGCAATCAGCTAGAGGAGGACTGCAAGAGGCCATCACCTGATTATGTCCATCACTTACAATACACATGCTGCTGCTGTGCAGGTGTACTCCTTCACATCCACCAGAGAGTGTGTGTGCGGGACAGGCAAAGTACACCAGGGAAGAGCTTGGAGACTTAACCATAAGCATCATCTGCCACATGCCAAACAGTACAGGGGTAAAACCCCTGACTGACTACTCATTACTATTACATGTACATGACATTACTACATGTGCCACAAAGGCAACATGTTGCTGTGCTGTTAGAACATATATGTGTGTAGGTGAGTGACATCTGCAACAGAGATATAGTAGACATACATGGCTGTCCCTGTGAACAGATGCCATTGTCACCACAACCACACTCTCTAATGGACAGGCATTGACACTTTTGCTAGGGCCACAAATACACAACCTAACTACTTAGTTTGCCACACTGCAATAATGCACAAGACCACATGCACCACAGGGGATATCTGGAGGTTCTATGGGCTAGGGCATGTGAAAGTACTTGACATCTGTTGGTATGCCAACGAGGGTTATACTGGGAATGACTGTGGTTGGGAGCATCACAACCCACATGCAGACACAGGGTGCCAGTACTGGCATGCAGGTATGCATTGCTTCATGGTGTGTAGTGGCTGGCTGTGCAAGATGGCTGTACAAGGCTGGGTGAGGGGTAGTCTTTGGCATCGCGTCACCTGACAATGGTGTGCAGTGCAGGAGTGTAGTGTCTGCAATGTCCCACACAGATGGGTACTGCATTATCTGGCTTGACATCCTGGTTACCAATGTGTATGGCCATAGCTTTGCAATGCATGCCATGTCTGTGTTTGATAGTCCTTCACATGGACATTGACTGGGATGTGCATGTCTCACAATACTGTACAGTGACATGTACAGGTGTACCTGGTTTGGCAGACACATGTTGTGTGCACAGCCTGTTATCCCCCGATATGCCAGTACTGGCCTGGTGTGGAGAAACCTGCTTATAGTGAACAGGTCGACCCTGCACCTGCATGGATAGTATGATACAGGTATTCCGTGGTGTCAGTGGCATGTGTCCATACAGGGCACATGTGTACAGCATTGTCTGGCCTATGTGGATCACATTTGATGGCACCACATATGTTACATGCATTCAGTGTGGAACTTGGTGAAGGCACAATGTCCACATATATGTGCATATTGTACCGCTGTACAGGGTGCCATGTCCTCTGCAGGGCACTGCATTCATACCATGCCTACTATCTGTCATCAATGTGCATGGTACTAGCAACATAGCGGGATATCCTAGACAAGTTTGTTTGTGAATGGCACATGGGTACTGGACATATACCGGGTACTAATAGGCTGCATGCTTTGTTCATCAGGCCTTTTGCCAGATGTATGGGTATGGCTTACCAACACAGTCCCGTGGCTGACTGACAGCTGTACTCCTCATGAGGTGGCCAATGTGTCATAAGATGGATACCATATAGGAAAACTACAAAATCTGCTCCCAGACATGTCCAATGGTAAGACAATCATGGCCACCTCTACGGCTCTGACAGACAAACACACACTTGCCATGTCCTGTATACAAACCCCTACCATATCACACTGCAGCAATACGCATTTATGACACACACTACGGCAAATACTGGGTTGTGGCATGGCTACATGTGTATACCTTAGTGGGTGACAACAGCAGGAATGACAAACATGGTCATACGATTTGTACAGAGAGTGTATACTCTACAAAGCACTGTACATGTCTCATGCAGGCAGACACCATACACACACACACACACACACACACACTTGGCATATCTGGGATTAGAACACCAACCTAACTGCAGTATTACACTACAGCATTACGCAGTTACAGAACACGCTACCGAGATTACTGGGACACAGCACTCCAGAGGTGTATTTGTAGATGGGTGACATCATCAGCCTTGCCAAAGGTGGGTATAAGAAATGTAAGGAGTGTGAGCAGTCTAAAAGCATTACCCAGTCTTCAGGCAGATGGGGACATACACACACACACACACACACACACACACACACACACACACACACACACACACACACGCACACACGGCAAGTCTAGGATTAGAACACTGACCCTAACTACTTTATTACACTACAGCATTACACAGTTACAAAACACGCTACCGAGATTTCTGGGACACAGCACTCCTAGAGATTTATTTGTAGATGGGTGACATCATCAGCCTTTCCAAAGGTGGGTAAAAGAAATGTATGGAGTGTGAGCAGTCTAAAAGCATTACTCAGTCCTCAGGCTGATGGGGGCAAACACACACACACACACACACACACACACACACACACACACACACACACACACACACACACACACACACACACACACACAGCATGTCTGGGATTAGAACACGACCTAACTATTTTATTACACTACAACATTACGCAGTTACAGAACATGCTACCGAGATTACTGGGACACAGCACTCCCAGAGGTGTATTAGTAGGTGGGTGACATCATCAACCTTGCCAAAGGTGGGTATAAGAAATGTGAGTGTGAGCAGTCTAAAAGCATTACTCAGTCTTCAGGCAGATGGGGATACACACACACGGCAAGTCTGTGATTAGAACACCGACCTAACTACTTTATTACACTATAGCATTACGCAGTTACAGAATGAGCTACCGAGATTACTGGGACAGAGCACTCGCAGAGGTGTATTTGTAGATGGATGACATCATCAGCCTTGCCAAAGGTTGGTATAAGAAATGTAAGGAGTGTGAGCAGTCTAAAAGCATTACTCAGTCCTCAGGCAGACAGGGACAAACACACACACACACACACACACACACACACACACACACACACACACACACACACATGGCAAGTCTGAGATTAGAACATCAACCTAACTACTTTATTACACTACAGCATTATGCAGTTACAGAATGCGCTACTGAGATTACTGGGACACAGCACTCCCAGAGGTGTCTTTGTAGGTGGGTGTCATCTTCAGCCCTGCCAAAGGTGGATATACGAATTGTATGGAGTGTGAGCAGTCTAAAAGCAATTTACAGTCCTCTGGCAAATGGGGACAGACATACACACACACACACACACACACACACCAGTGGTGGGAACAGAACACCTGCCTATTTACAGATCACTAGTACAATACTACATACTTACATGTTGCGCCACACAGACAACACATTTTGAGGCTGTCATGATGACCTTCTTGGAATGCGGACATCAACAGGGATGCTGGCAGTTAAGATGTACATACCTGTGAACCTGTGTGTTTAAAGTAGGAATCCATCCTGACCTGGAGTATGCCCATCTGTGGAATGGACAACTACTACCACTATACAGTACAAAGACAAAATGATCAGTTTTAACAATTGGCTTAATTACTGGTGTCATTCTAAGGGGATCCAATGTCTGTCTGCTTGGGATGGCATGCTTGACAAGCCACGCTGCTTCGCAAGGGACGGCTTGCACCTGTCACCCCTGGGCTTCCGGAGATTGGCCAAGGCTCTTGCCACCCCCATAGTGCCTTTTTTAGGCAAGGCTCAAAAGACAAACCTACCTCCCTAGAAAACACAAGTGGAAAAAAACTAAGGGTAATGCTGCTCAATGCCAGAAGTCTAAACCTCAAGATGCACGCCCCCGAAGCCCTCCTCAGTATGGAGAACATCGATGTCTGTGCAGTGACTGAAACCTGGTTCAAGGCTCCTGAGAGCACCCCAGCACTATCAGGTTTTACCTCATATCATGCTTTCCGGCCCCAAAACTTGGACCGAACCACAAAAGGAGGGGGAGTATCCATATTCATCAAAGATACCCACACCTCCAGGTTAGTGGCAATGCACGAAGCATCGGAGACCATCCAGGTGCAACTAACCATAGGCAAAACTGCCTTACAGTTTATAGCATGCTACAGACCACCCTCTCAAACTCAGGAACCCCACTCAGCCTTCCTGAAGACACTGGAGAGTATGAATGTCTCTCCAAATACCATCATATTGGGAGACTTCAACTACCCAAACATAGACTGGGAACACTACTCAAGCCCCAACACCCTAGCCCAAAGGTTCCTAGAATTCATAAACTCAAATGCAATGGAACAACTGGTCACCATTCCCACAAGAGGAGACAATATACTAGACCTGACCATCACAAACATGGGGACAAAATGCTCCACACCGGAAGTATATCCCTCCTTGGTAAGATCAGACCATAAATTAATCTCACTGGAAATCCACATCCCGCCCCCACCCCCTGCACAAAAGACCACAGTGAAGAACTTCTCAAAAGCCAACTTCACACTTCTTAAGACTGAAGTGGTATCCTTCAAGGCCCCTGGGCCAGTGGAAACCACAACCCTCACTGCTGAGTCCTTTGCAAATGCCTTCTACGGGCACCTTCAAGAAAGCATGGATCATGCAATCCCAAATAAAACCAAGACCCATTCCCCCAAAGGCAGGCGCCCGGTCTGGTGGTCCCCAGCCATAAACAAATGCTACAACAGGAGGAGGAAGCTACTACATGACCCAGCAAAATCCCTAAAAGGGAAGGCATCTCTGATCAGTACTAGCAAAAAACTACGATCACTCATAAAATCATCCAAGGCCAACTTTGAGAGAAAAATCGCAAAAGACACAAAAGACAATCACAAGGCCTTCTTTAGCTATGTTAGAAACCTGGGTGGAAACTCCCAGATATGCTCAGAGTTAGTCCAAAATGACACAAAATACACTGAACCCACTGACATTGCCAACATTCTGGCAGACAGGTTCAGTGCTAATTTCTCCCCCCCCCCAGAAGGAGAAATAACTATCCCAGCAGAGTGCAGCCTCCCTAACATCTCAGATGCCCAGGTGAGAGCTGCCCTCTCTAAAGCTAAAAACACAGCATCAATGGGACCGGATGGTGTCCCGGGCTGTGTGCTACATGAACTCCAAGAGGAACTAAACCCACACATAAGGCTGCTGTTTAATCTTAGCCTTACTACAGGATACGTACCCAAAGAGTGGCGTACGGCAACAGTGGTCCCACTTCACAAAGGCGGTGCTTCTACTTACCCTGGAAATTACCGCCCCATAAGCTTGACGAGCCTGGTCTGCAAAGCTATGGAGAGGATCATTATGAAACTCATAAACAAAGACATTGGGGACCTACAGACATTGGATCCTACCCAATTTGGCTTTGTCAAAGGCAGATCCTGCCTTTTTAACTTGATCAAATTTTTTGAAACAGTCACTAAGGCCATTGATGAGGGTAAGGCAGTTCACACAGCCTACCTTGACCTTGCAAAAGTCTTTGACACAATACCCCACTCGGGCATCATAGACAAACTCACCAGCTTAAATGTAAACCCATATGTCACAAGGTGGGTTGCAAACTGGCTCAAGGACAGAACCCACAGGGTCAGAGTTGCTGGAGCTGTGTCAGACTCTAAGCCTGTCACAAGCAGTGTCCTACAGGGCTCAGTCCTGGGACCCCTCTTGTTCAGCATTTATTTTTCCGAGGTACAGGCAAACATAGGAGGATTGTGGCTGACAAAGTTCGCAGATGACTGCAAACTGGGCACCATAATTGATACCCCAGCGGACACAAACATCCTTCAGAGAGGGCTCATAGAAACGGATAATTGGTGCCAGAGCTATGGCCTTAAGCTGAATGCCAAAAAACGTATAGTCATACCCTTTGGGAAAAACAAGGTACCCACAAATTACCACATAGGTGGTAATCCATTAAGTACAGAAGAGGTAATCAGGGACCTAGGGACCCAGGTTGACAGTAACCTCTCATTTGACACTCACATTGCCAAAGTGGTTAGGAAGACCTTCTATATTGCCCACCTTATCATGAAGGGTTTCACATCTAGATCAAGAGAAGTCATTGTGCCCCTGTACTCTTCTCTTATCAGGCCAATGATTGAGTACAATGCCCCATTTGGGATGTATCTTACCCGACACCTGCAGCAGTTGGAAAGAACCCAAAAGTTCCTCACCAAGAGGTATGCTGCCCAACTGAAAAAACTCCAGCTCTATTCAGTCGCATACCGCCTACTCAGAGGTGATCTGTGCCTGATGTACAAGGCCATGTCCAATCCGGAATTAATGGGCATGCTCCACCTCAGTAAATCCAAATCCACCAGAGCCACGATAGCAAGAGACTTAAACCTCAACACAGAAATAAATAGGACGTGCTGGAGGGACAGATTCATAACCAAGAGGCTCCCTACACTCTGGAACAGAATCCCAATCCATGTTAGGCAGAGCCCCTCACTAACTCTATTCAAGAGAAATCTTGACGAGTGGATGGGAGATCGTAGGTTTACCCCGGGGGTCATCTCTGTGTCACTACTAGACAGAGGCACAGTAAACTAAACCCTAAAAGGGCTTAGTATTCTCATCCTAAGGGGTGATGAAAGCCACACACACTATGGCTAGGCTTATAAATGCCCTAGGGCAGATAGCCTAGTATGAACCTATGAACCTAATGGCCATGCCCATTCACAGAGGCACATAACTGACACAAGGTGTTACTGGGCATGCTTACACATTTATTAGCAGAGGGCTGTTTGGAATGCGCTATGTGTCCATCTACACAAGGTTATACAGTGCATGCTCATACACTTAGTAGCACAGGGTTGACTGGGATGCACTCTGATTCTAAACACGGAAGGCCAGAGTGGCTATGCTATTACAGGTAGATGTAAAGAACACATTGTAATGGGCTCTGGTGTTAGTAGTTGTCATTGTTAGCAGGAACACTGCTCTACATTTATTTGACACCGGTCTTTTACACAACATCTGCTGCTGGCAATCACCTTAGATGTACCATCCTATACCAAGCACAATATCACCACTCACAGTGATGTCTTGCTAGGAGTGGAAACTGCTTGACCGACACAATGAGCCTTGCTATAGTTGGCAACTGCTTGAACAACACAATGAGCCAATGTCCTGCTGTAAGTACGAGGTTGTCCAGTGTTTGTCATTCTGGGATGACATGGCTGACAATAGACAGGCCTTCAACACAGATCACATGCATCCATGATTCAAGGGAGTGGGGATAATACCCAAGTTGCATCTGCCCTTACAGTGCCATTCCAAGGCAAATGTCCTAAACACAGGATAACACCCTGACACTTACAGGACAACTGCATTGTTTTCTTATGCTAACCAGTGCTAGATGTGTAGCGTCCATAATCACAGCTGCACTGTAGATCCAATAGTGAGGAGTACTGACATCTGTGCAGTGAGGAACACCTGGCTGATGGCTCTGTAGTGCACAATAGCACTACCACCATATACCCCAGAACCAGACATGTGGGTCATAACACAGGTACAGACCGCTCCAGGTGGTGGTGTCTCCACATACATAGAGGCCACTCATATGTACTGACCGGTACCAACATGAAAGGCATCACAGATGAGTCATGTGCAGGACACAGTGTCACATGCTGCATTCTAGGATGTAAGCCTCAGACACCACCATGCCCTCGGACCACCAATATGCATCCATACATGTTGTATATATAAGAGTACTACACCATGTGACCCTTGATCAGTGGACTGTACCTAGCTCTACAACAACTGTAGAGAGTACCCATGTACTGACACAGTTGCATCATGTGTTATGCAATGCAATGATACCAATGTCTATAATCAGGTCAGCTGTAAACATACCAGGGGTCCTCTGTACTTTCCAGCATTTGCAGATGACTGCTGATGTACACCAGTACACACCCTCATGCATGGATTTGACATACATGTACCTGCCCTGGGTATGTACATGCCACACACACAACATACATGTAAATAGCATAGCTGTTGTTGTCCTTTGTGCAAACAGGTGGCTATAGCCATTACACACATGCACATGAAATGTAGGTCCATGGCTGCTGAATGCTAACAGTATATAAGGTGTGATATCAATATTGACAGAGGCAACATTCCTTCTGTACTGGTCAGCCATTACACCTATCATATCATACAACAGTCCATGTGTCATGTATGTCATTACACATGCCCACCAATTGCAATGCCTACAAACATGCCCAAATTATAGGATTGTAGGACCTACACACATGTACTTGTAGTGTTGTGAGTTCAGATAACATGTGTGTGCAGTTGCTGATGTATGCAGGTGATGTGTATCCTAGAACATCATGCAGTTGCAATGCAGCCTCAACATTGCCAGCTGTATATGGTGATATGCTGAATGTACGAAAAGACGTACCTCAGGTATCGACAGATGTGTGGAAATAACTAAGTGGTGGGGCATCTTTGCAGATGGATGTTTGCTGTGGACAGCTCACAGGTGGGTCACAAGTGGTCCTACAATAACATGTGTAACCAGTAAGCAATGGTTTTGTTAATTGAAGGACATAACACACAACTTAGATAGCGGTCAGGGTGACAGTGAAGGTAAATCACTTGCCATCTGTTAACAGTTAAGACTTCCTGTGTGCATATATCAGCACTGTTGCCAAAGGAAGCATCCGTACAGTTTTAATGTGTGCAATGCTGCTGTAAGTCTATTATACATATCATGAGCTAGGCAGGTCTTTGATTCACAGTACTGGCATGTATGGTTGCGTGTGTGTCCATATATGTCACGTATGGTGGGGAATACATCTCAATTGTTACTCACTCTCCTGTACACTAGTGTATACATCTGTACAGACTGCAATGTAGAAAGCAGGACATAGGCAGGGGCGTGTATCTCACACATGTGAGGTATCTGTATGTGCGTGACATAAATGTATTAAATACTGAATGCCACAGTGTGTGTATGTGTGTGTGTATGTATGGCTGTCTGGTCCCTGGAGTGAGGATGTATGTTACCATACTGAACTGATAAGACCCTTCCCCCATCCAGGTGATGCATTCTACTATCCATGTTGATGTCCCCGATCTTAGGCCATACTGACTACCTGTAGATGTGTATTCTCTGTGGAGCGTCATGTAGGTGCACAGTACTATAATGATGATTTGGACATAGGCAGGGGTCCTCACCTCACCAGTAGCAAATGTGTGTGTGTGTGTTACTGTGTCAGTGAATCTGTGAGTGTGTGGGTGTCTTACTGTGTCACTGAATACATGTGTGTCAATACCTGAGTGCGTGGGTGCAGTTGTGTGTTGGCATCCTGTCATGGGAATGTGTATTACTGATTCCCAATGAGGCATCACACTTTCCACTGGCCTCTACCCTTGTAATCAGCTAGACCGCTCTCTTACATCACCACTCCATGTAACTGTACCTGTGATGTCACCCTTTATGGATGTCACGTCTGTAGCCAAAGTAGCTTAATACTCAGCTATCATGCTCTTGGATCAGAAGACATGTTTGGAACGTGGGACATTCTCACTGTTATGTGGTTGCTACACAGTGCATGCTGGTATATTCATACATACCTGTGAGTAGTCCACATTGAGATATGGGACACTAACTGAAAACACTGACATCCACCGGCACGTGCAATTAGACCTGTAAACGGACAGCAGAACATCATGACCAACATGCAGTTAATGTTGTTACACAAGACACACACTGTTAACAGTACAAAATGGATTGTACACCTGTAGTACATGGTATGCCTGCTGCCTATCAACAGTACTCAAAAATTGTAAACTACACTTATCTTCCTAGTCTGTTCACCCTGTGCATCAGACTATATGACCATGTACCTGCACCGATGGTGTGGATGTCAGGAATGCGGCACAGGCATCATCATATGCACAGGGGGATAATGTTTGCCAGAGGCCTAGGCTGCACCATTGGATGACATCATGTGTGCGGGATACGGCCTTTGATCTAATTGGGTGTATGTGGGTGTTATGCATGTGTGTGTTGCGGTGCCCTACATATGTTTCCAATGTGTACATGTATGTATGCACACAGTTCTGGCATGTGTCTGGCCTACACTGGGGTATTATTGACAACTGCAGATGGTACAGGCCAGGTTTTACAGTTCACAGTGTCCGGCCATGGCATGTGACCTGTGCCTGCCAAGGGTTGCACGGGCACTACCAGGCAGAGGTGCACATTGGGTACTGTCTGATGTCACTTGTCCACTGGAACTGTGTCCCTGTTGGGACCATCCCGGGCCATGTGCACATGGCCTACTGTGTCATGGTGTGGACAGCACAGCACCAGATGCACTGCTGCTGCTACCGCCACTATGGTAGCGGACGTGAGAGGTAGCTCATGCACGTAGACCTGAAACAGGTGATGTAGCAGACCTACGTCCACGTGCCTGATGCCTCACTCTTACCAGATGTTCCAACACAGACAGCTCATGCTCGCGGATTGTCATACCACGGTCAAGGACTTCAAACATGTCACCCAACCGTCTATCCAAAGATTCAACAATCTGCTGTTGAGCATTTACCATTGCCTGGATGTTGTTGTTTAAAGAACAGACAGCAGCCATATGAAGCCTCTGTTCTTCTCTGTTGTGCTGTTCAGCACATGCCTGTGCCTCCATTACAGCCTGAAACATGCGTCTGGTGACACCAGCTGCTGCGATCTGTCTTGCAGGAGCATGTAGGCCAGAGGTCCTCCTACAAGCAGCACTGGCCACGTGCCTGTGTGGGGCACCACCAGTCAGTTGGATGACACCATGGTGTGCAGGAACACCTTCCATAGCCCCCACACCTTCCTGTTCCAAGCTACCATGCACCAACTGTCCTTGTTCTATGGCCACTGGTGATGAGGTATGTGCAGGCATGGGATCTGTGTGTGGGGATGAGGGGGATATAGCTGGAATGGCAACCAATGGCACAGTTTCAGCCTCTGACAACTCTGCCTGTGCCTCAATCATATGTTCATCATCACTGCTAGAGTCTGTGGGGACACTAACATCAGATGTACCACAGGTGGGCAATGCACCTACATCACCTGTGAGGGCAGACAAGAACTGTACATTACAATCTATACAATACACACACACACACACACACACACACACACACACACACACACACACACACACACACACACAAACACACATGCACACACACATATGTGATATGAATGAAGGCATGCAACATGCATGTGATATGGCAGACGGCATGCAGCGCAGACAATAATAGTGATAGTTATCATACATCTCTGGGTTGCACACAACAGCATGCATGTGTCATAGCAGACGGCATGCGAATTACACAATCATAGTAGTAATTAGCATACATCCCTGTGTTACACCACGTAGACCAGCACAGGTTAACAGTATACCTGCCTGATGTGTAGCATATGACCTTGACAATCACATGTAGTATGACGTGATATCCTGACGTGCAATGACATGCATACATGTTTAACACAATTGTGTCCTGTCAGATATACAGGGGGGTAATGGTGTCCCAATGCAGTGTTGTGTGTCTGCCTACAGATATACTGCACATTTAGCTGATGTGCATGGCCATTGCAGGGAATCATGAGGCATCTCTATTGCTATACAGTGTGAGTTGCAGACACAGTTCATAGCCATGACTGTGTTCAGATACAATACATATATCCTGTGGAATGTAACCCACGTCACTGAGGTGTATACACACTAAACCATAATGTGGAAGTTGTGACACAGGTCACTGAAGGGTATACGGATGACACCCCTGAACATCTGCAACCATATTGCTGCTGCCTGGCAACTATGGCCAGACATGGCGAACACATTGGTACACCATGTCCCACATGACACTGTGTACCACACACACACACACACACACACACACACACACACACACACACACACACACACACACACACACACACACACACACACACACACACACACACACACACACACACACACACACACACACACAGGGAACAAATATGACATTAATGTCCGACACCAGCAAGGGGAATGTACTGTATTTGTGGGCTGTTATGGATACTGTACAGGTGACACCCTCAAGATGTTCAACACATCTTATGTGGTGGATTGATGTCACGCCTACACAAGATGTGAACAGGCCTGTAGGATGTCTAGTGTTCCACATCTACAATCTAAGCATTAAACAAAGGCTGTAGTTGGACCATGTGTAGCCATTGTACGACAGGGTGTACACACAAGCACATCACGTCTACTGTGTGCATTGCTTCATGTCTCTGGTCATCCTCCATGGCCATGAATGTACATGTGTTGGCCAAATTATTGTGACAGGCATCTATTTCACATGTCTGTGATGTCCCATATGACATACACCCATATATGTCATATGCTCTACTGATGACAGGGTTATGCAGACAAAGGGTGGTATGTGGGATATGTTTTCATGTTAGTTAGGCAGTGTTGCATCCAGGCCCCTAGATGTCATGGACATGTCAGGATAGTACATCACATTGTGTGACATTTATAGCAGGGCTATGATCCACAACAGTGAATCCTGTGGGCTGGCCATACTTCAGCCCACTGTGTAGTACTGTTTGTATTCTCCACATGTGTAGTTCTGACCTATAGTACATTTCCCTACAATGAACAACACCTCCATCATTGTATGCATAGCTGTTCACACATATGGCAATGACAGCTTGTGAGGATTCATGTCACTGAGGTGATTCACATAGTTTGCAAGTGTTGCACATTGGTAGGCATTGTGATGCAGTGCAGGTCTGACCTGTATATTGTGACAGGACCATACATTATGTGTACATGTTGTAAATGGCCACATAGCAGATATATTTGTGCATTATGATGCCTGATAAATAATAACAGTCTCACCTGCAATGGGCTGCTGTTGCAGTGGAATGTCAGAGGTACCTAAATAAGAATAACACAGCAGTATGAGCATTATCCATGCCTGGATGATGTCTACAGGGTGCAATGTGCATGTTAACACATACAGCAGTACATTAGACTATACTATGGTGTATGCACATGTGTGCATACACAGAGTAGCATACTATAGTATGCAGCATGTGTGTATACATGCCTTGCATATGATGTTACATTACATATTATACAGTGACACATGCAACTATATGGAATATAGTTGTTATAGGTGCAGGACTGACTTACCAAACAACTCCAGGCTCAGTGGTTGAGAGACACCCACCTCCACAATATCAGCTAAGGCTTGTGGAAGTGGATCTGCAGGTGTCCCCAGGTTGGCCAGTAGCTCCTCGGTACATGTGAGTGGGGTCTGGGTTGGTGGTACACTACCTGTTGCACCTTGTTCCCTGATGATTGCATTCGCACACTGTTTCGCCCATCTAATGAGGTTTGTATAGTGTCTGCGCACCTGCTGGTATGTGCGGTTGTGGCCACCCACATCATTAACCCTCCTGCGAAGATCCATCCACAGGGCATCCTGCTGCTGTGCATCCTGTGGCACATGGCTGAACAGGATATCATGATTGTCAAGTAAGTATGGGATGAAGGCCTCATCCTCCAAGCGGATAAAAGGGGGTAGCCTTGCACATGGCCTACCTGGAAGACATAATGATGGAGACAGGTCACAGTAACTCACAGAGACATACAGAGCTACAGCTGAACATACATGTGTATCGCATTAATTAAGTTTAAATAATTGTATTTGCAAACCTACATGACACTGACGTGTTTGTGAAACACACGTGACACTCAAAGTTGAGTGGCTATTATCACCATATATGTGTGTGTGAGTCACCCGATTACATTGCTCATACTCCATGTGGATGCTGTCTTGAAGTGGGCATGTCTGTTTGCCTGCACTGGTGGCTGGACGTGTCCACATTAATGCAGTAGACCTTGATGCTGTGTATATGTCACATATAAAGACTTACACTGACTTAAAAGACATAACCTGTGACCCTGCAGACTTGCTCACATAAGGTTTTACATGTATGGGTTCCGCCATAAACATCTACATGGCACTGTACAGCAATTCAACAGCCTGCCATGTGTCACCTGTGTTGCACATGTGATACACATGAGACACTGGCTAGCCAGATTGTATTTGCAGGGATGGATATCAACTATAGCATGTACAGTCAAAAGTCAACTAGTAGGTTATATGCCATGGGCATGTATGAATCTAGGCTGAAAGGTTACCTGGCAGTAGCCGACAGGCGGGTCTGTGGAGCTAGGTGGAGCAGTGCCACATTACTGATCCACTGGGTTAATGATACATTTACCATGCGGTCATTACACCATGTCTGAGAGGAGGCAATGTGCAGCTTTGACAGACAGGAATGCATAGTATGGCAGGACTATGTAAAGTGTATGGGACAATGATCTGTCCAGCATGTGGAAGGCGGATGTCCATGAAGTATGTGTTTGAGATCAGGATGTGTACATGTAGCATGCCCAACATCACTGGGTTGGACATGGATTTATTCAGGGTATGCATCATGCTACATAGTGGAGATGGAGAACGGGAAGGCTGGTGTAGGCCATCTGCACATGGCCAATACCCCTTAAAGGAAATATGTGATCTGATATGGGTCACTTGAGTGTTGTGTATGGCTGGACAATGATCTCTATATTCATGGATGGCACCCTGTCATTATTAGGGTTGCCACATATGACTACCTGACAGGTGTGGTGATGTAGCTATCACAGGAAAGACAACTGCCCAGCTGCATCCCTTACACACAAGTGTCCATTATTTTGACCTCTACCTAGGTGGTAGTTCATGGGTACAGGGTTATTAACATAGGGGTGACAATGCAATATGTAGCTGTCAGATTGTGGCCATATGTCACACACACCTCTCACCCACAAAGCCCCTTCTGTATGTTGTCCAGAACACTCTTCAGTTGGCTATTGCTCCTAGGTCATAGTCATTCGCATACTTCAATAGGCAGATGCCTTCTGTTTGTCTGTGAGGTATGGAATACAATGAGGGAGAACAGAATTAATTAACCCTGTCTTACTGTAGTTACCACTGGTGTGATGAGCATGTATTATTCAGACACCTTCTGTAGTGTTGGTTCTGCCAGCAGTCCCATTGCAAAACACTCATGTGACATAGGAATGTACATCTAGTATACCAAGTGTAGGTGGAACACAGTATGGGTGATGATGTCCTATGACCTGGCAAAGTTAGGATATGCAGTGTGAAATTAACCTTACTGTCATCTACATCTGTGCTGCTGACATAAATTATTTGATCAAGGTTCATGGCCTTTCAGACCAGACTCAGCAGGGTAGCAGTGCAGTACTTCCCATTATCAGTGGTGTCTCCCCCTTTGTGGGTTGTGATACCTGTTGGTGTGCACCATTCAGTGTGTACACAGCCTGACATGGAGCTATGTTTTACATGATGTGTACGTGGAGAGCATCTTGTTTTGCCATATGTGTATGATACAACCTGGGATGTGGACAGGTCCCATGCAGCCTGAGTGCAGCTTGTACCTGCATAGTTGTGGGTACAGGGGCCATGTGGTGTACATTGATATATGATTGTGTACCTGTTGGGAGGGCAGTGTGTTTATGTTATCCAAGACCCTATCTGGATTGCTGATTCATGCACATCACTTGTTCAGAACTTGTAAGCACTATGTGAGCTACTAATTACTATAGGACTCAATTTTCCTCATTACCTAGAGGTAAACAGGTTTTGTACATAATTTTCTCATTTGCTTAGAGTAAAATAGCTCTTGTACTCACTTTCCTCACTAATCTAGGGGAAATTAGTTTTAAATTTAGGCATGGTCAAGGGTCAGCTGCCAGTGTTCTCTCCTGTCTATCTGAAGAATCTGGACATCTTGAGGCAATGTAGACATTGCCTCATGTACACAGACAACCCTCTCCGCCTACCATCCAACACTACAACCTGTGAGAGATGCACTTATCTGGCCAAACTGGAGGTAAAGCCCTTTCTAACCAAGCCTGACCCTGACAGTCATGCATAGAAGGTAAACATTTACACCACACTCATCACATAGTCTCACTGAATCTACCCCACCATTAACTGGGAAAACTACTCGTGTACCAACTCATTAGCTCAACGCTTTCTGGAATTCATAAACACCAATGTCCTGGATCAACATATCCACACACCCACCAGGGGCAACAATATCCTAAACCTAGGCATTACCAACATGAGTGACCGGTGTTCCACACCTGAAGTCAACTCCTCGTTGGTCCGATCCAACCATGAGCTGAACACCGTTGATATCCACATTCCACCCCCACCCCCAGTAAGGGAACCACAGTATAATATGTCTACAAAGCCAACTTCATGCTTCTTAAGACAGACGTGGTGAACGTCATGACACCCATGCAGATGGAAAATACTGTTACATCTGCTGAATCCTACACAAATGCACTCTATAAACACTTACATGAGTGCATGGATTTTGCTATCGCAAACAGAAGCAAGACACTATACTCCTAATTAAGGATACCAATCTGGTGGTCCTCTTCCATAAGCAACCTGTACTACAGGAAGAAGACACTGTTGCAAAAGAGAGTACAATCCCATGCGTGGAGGAGCTTCCTGGTCAGACTCACTAAGAAGGTGAGATCCCTTATAAGATCCTCCAAAGCTAGATATGAAAACAAAACCGCCACTAATTCCAACAACAACCACAAAGCATTCTATAGCTATGTCAAATATCTCAATGTCAACACCCAGATCTGCTCTGAGTTACAGCACAAAGGCACAAACATTACTGACCAACTGATATTGCCAACATCCTGGCAGATAGGTTGAGTGCTACTCCCCCCCCCCCTCAAAGCTGCACACTCTAAAGCCAATAACACAGCATCCATGGGACGAGACAACATCCCAGGCTGCGTTTTACATGAACTTCAGAACGTACTGGCTCCCCACCTATGCACCATGTTCAATAATAGCCTCGCATTGGGCTTAGTGCCCCCTGAATGGTGGACACCAACAGTTATCCTACTCCACAAAGGTGGCGCCACAATGGACCATGGGACCTATTGCCCTATAGGCCTGACTAGCCTGGTCTGCAAGGCTATGGAGCACATCATGGATCTCAGTCACAGAGATATTGGGTATCTCTAAACCTTTGACCCTTCCCAGTTTGGCTTTGTTAAGGGCAGACCATACCTCCTAAACCTGGTGGACTTCTTAGAGACAGTTACTAAGGCATTAGATGAGGGTAAGGAGGTCCACACAGCCTACCTAGATCTCTCAAAGGCTTTCAACACCATTTCTCATTATGGTATTACCAACATACCAATCCGCCTGAACATTAACCTCTATGTCATGTGATGGTTTGCAAAGTGGCTCACGGACAGACCCCACACAGTGGGAGTTGCATACCCTAGGTCTGACTGTATACCAGTTACAAGTGGCATCCGCCAGGGCTCAGTCCTTGGACCCCTCATGTTCGGTATATAATTTTTCGATGTACAGGCAAGCACAGGAGGGCTTTGGCTTAAAAGGTTTGCAGACAACTGCAAACTAGGGGACATAATTGTTTCCCCAGCTATTACAGACACCCTCTGGAAGGGTTGCACTGAGACTGATACCCGGTGTCAATATCATGGCCTCAATCTGAATGCCAAAAAGTGCATAGTCATCCCCTTTGGATATAACTAATTACCTGTGGACTACCACATAGGTGCTAGTCCTCTACATACAGAAAAGTTAATAAGGGATCTGGGAAGCCCAGTAGATAGCAATCTCTCCTTCAATACCCATAATGACAAGGTGGTTAGAATATCCTTCTATGTGCCCCCCCCAATCTCTAATGGGTTCGCATCCAGATCAAAGGAGGCCATTGTGCCTCTCTACTCATGACTTATTAGACCCATTAAAGAATGCAACACCCCATTTGGGATATACCTTTCAAGACAACTGCAACAGCTTGGAAGACCACAACAGTACCACACAAAGAGGATTACTGACCTCAAACAGATGACCTATGCACCCCAACCTAAGAAACTCCAGCTGTACTTGGTTGCAAACTGCATACTCACAGGTGATCTCTGCTTGACATACAAGGCCCATGTCCAACCCAGTATTGCTGGATATTCTCCACCTAAACAGAGGTCCCTAAAAGCCACATGCTCTAGAGATATACACCTAACCACAACAATGACTAGGATATGCTGGACGGATAGATTCCTGACCCAGACACTCCCCATGCTTTGGAACATGATTCCAATGTACATCAGGCATGGCCTCTCACTAGCACTCTTCAAGGGAAACCTTGACGTGTGGATGGGAGACAGACATGATCACTGCAATAGCTCTGCTGGAAAGAGGCACAGGGAACTAATGGCTCCGCCGTTCAGAGGCACAGGGAACTAGCCTATGGGGGTGGCAAAAGCCAACACAATAGCTAGGCTTATAAATACCCTTGGTAAGACAGCCTAGTACCTACCTTTGCACTTAATACATGTCTTATGTGCATGGATAGTTAACTAGCTCATCCATTTTACTTTGCTATCATGCTGATAAACTGTCGGATGACTACATGTCATATGTATCCTGTTATTGTGTATTGTAAATGCCAATAGACACAACTAATGTTTGCCTAACATAACAGTAATGCTATGTAACTTGTAATACATATCTGCCTACAGTACTGTACATTACATATTTATTGGCACAATATCCCACAATGCAAATCATAATTACACAGTGGGCCAACCTTCGACATGTTATTCTCAGTAATACACCCATACATATGGCTACTGTTACAATATATCAACATATACTATCCCCTGTTATAGCACATACTTGTTGGACCAGCCCTGCCAGTGACATTGACTGGTGAGGAATATTTGTGTTCAAAGCCCTTATATAGCATCCCTTGTGGTTTATGCGGAGTTTGACTTGTGACCTACAGCAGTACACGCATAAATAATACAAGCATTACTATGCTCAACAATACATCACTACATGATAACTGTTTCCACTATATGGATTGCGTGCACTTTAAATATTACAGCACATGTACTAAATACACAGACATACTGAGTGTTCTACATACCTTATTAGTAACCCGAGGTGTCGTTGACTGTTGATTCAATCCTTTTCAGTTTGTGCTTCAATCTTCTTAGTAACGTTCTGCTGGTATATACGGATGGTTTGAATGTGTAATAACTCATCCTTTTTTAGTTAAATATTGGTAACGTGGTATCCTGACCAATAATTGGTGTTCCAAAGTAAATAATTAGATGCACATCATCTGTGCAGCTACTCCATTAGCCGATACCATGGCAACAGTGGCGTATAACTGAGTACTCATTTTGGGTGTTGTCCGTTTGCCTTACTTTCGAGGAAGATGGCCTGCATGTGTTGTTTGTGATGTATTTCAACAGCTATATGGAGACAGACAGAGATATATTAGCTTCATGACTCCCGTGGATTGTGTGTAATGGCTAGATGATTTTGTTCTACATGTGAGTACAGCTGTTATATTTCAGAACATTGCTACTTATGCAGGGTTTCTTTGTACCTGATACTTCTGCAGATGTTTAAGTCTGGCAAGGATGTTTGGGCAGCTCAAGGCTGTATGGCTATGCATGAACTGTTATGTGGTTTACAGTGTGCTCACCAGACATCCTTGATTTGGTGTACATGTGTATCATACTGTGCTGTTACTCAGTAATTGGTAACATATCCCAGTGTACACACAACCCTCTGAAACGGGATTAGTGCAAACAAACACTGTAACATCAGCAGCTGTTCCATTATATAAAAGCAGCTATTTCACATAGGGCCATGTTAGTGTGTCTCTGACAAGGTATGTTAAGGCATCGGCTGATATCGTACAGTGAGTGAATGATTTGTGATGTTATTACAGTTTGTATTGTAATTTGTTTGGGTGTGGGGGTGATGTTGGTGGGTGCGCATAGCAGATGCAGATGTGTAGGAACGGCCTTTATACATAATCGATGTGTGTAAGAGTTCCTTCCCTATTTCAACACTATACTTTAGTGGACTAATACTATGGTAATTGCAGGCTGATTCATTAAGGCACTGTTAAGTTGTTCTTGTAGAGCATGCAGGTGATGTTAGTCCTTGAATCCTTTCGGCAATACATCAGAATGTAATAACGTGTTGCTACATGAAGGCTATGTATATCTGTCATAGGTATTTGCAGTCATTGTAGTTGTGTTGGTGACTGACCCTCTTTGGCTAGGGTTGCCATCTTTTCATTTGGCCATAGTGGGACATTTTCTAGACACACATCAGATTTTGCAGGCCAACACAAACGCATGGTCAGTACAAGGGATAGAATTTTCCTTTCTTGCCTAAATATAAGCTTATTCTTGTTGCAGTTTAGTTGCTTATCCTGTTTCTTGTAACATGTACATATTTTAGGTACAGAAAGAACTATTGTATGCAACTATTACATTACATATGGGACATAATTATGTCTTAAAATATCAGGACATTTGCCACATTTAATATATTTGGTCAGGACATAACTGCCGAAAGAAGGACTGTCCTTCGCAAAGTGGGACAGGTGGTAACTCTATCATTGGCTCATGTCCATAGTACATATTTGTAATAGTGCATAGGCATATACTCTCCATATCCTTTGTTCATAAAGGTTGGTCGTGGTGGACTGTGTGATTGCTATGGTCCATGTTATACTCATATATGAACACTTCAACCGCTGTATGCGAGATACCTACAGAATTACAAAACCACACAGTTCCGACGCCCACAGTACCGGGCCCAGACTCCCATACCCCACATTACGGACAGCGACAGAAACTCATGAAAGTAACATGAACATGGAACACACACGCACACACAGACACACTGCTACCCACCACATCAAAACAAATCATCCTACACTAGGTATGAGCAGGTGGGCAAGCCCCCTTACACCCCTACATGTAGGTGTCTGCACCCCCTTATCCCTCCTACTTTAATATTCTACCTCTTAGATTGCACAGACACACAAAGCTAACCCACACTCACACATTACAGTCCACCAGGAACACACACCACACTCAGACCACACACTTACACACACTACAGCCCTCAGAAACACACTTACACACAGTAACCTACCTGAACCACAACACCAGAAGCACTGACTAACTGTCCCTTAACATTGTGATTTTAAACCTCGTGCATCTGGTTTTTCGGTACTGTGTTCTTTCGGACCTTAAGCCTCGGGATTACGCATGTCGGTATGTCAAGCAGTCTGTATGTGGTAGGTATCCCATTAATATGTACCTCCATGGTTATGTAGATGTTGTTAACCTATCTGTATATCTACATATATATGTATATCCCCATATATCGACATATCTCTCTCTCTCTCTCTCTCCCTCTGTCTCTCGATATATATGATGATGTATATATATATATATATATATATATATATATATATATATATATATATATATATATATATATATATATATATATATATATATATATATATATATATATATATATATATATATATATATATATATATATATATATATATATATATATATATATATATATATATATATATATATATATATATATATATACACACAACACACACCTTTCATTGGGTACATGCCGGTTTGTTCTATTTCCACATATTCCTACCTTTTGTGTTTTATCCTGTCAGTATACACAGCTGCCATCGGTACATCTCAGGTAACTTAGTGGTATGTTATTGTGAAGATTATGTACATGGTTGCGTGTTCTAATCCTGGCAGTGGTATTTTACTTCTCAGAGCAGGCACTGGTAGTGCAAGGGTGAATAACGTACATTTCAGCGGTTGTGTGTTCCACATGTTTATTATTCTGTGGAATACTACCTATATATGCAAGCTGTGTTTAAGGTATACTATGTAACATGTAAACATCTGAGAAGATTCCTGTCAGGGATGCTCCCCATTATTTGGAACTACATCCCTGATTACATTATACAAAACCCCTCACTAAAACTCCAGGGAATCATTGCAGAGTGGGTGGGGAACAGTGGATACACCCCAGGGATCCCAAAATTGGTCTGCTCCACAGAGGGACAGTTAGTTAATTGATGGGGTGGCAACAGCAGACACTTTTTGCCTATGCTTATGAGTGGCCTTGGGCAGTTAGGCATGTACCTACCTATGTATCTATGAACCTCTACATATGGTATGGACACATGCTGATAGCTTAATTTACTGTTCAGGTATTGACTTACCTTGTGCCAATGGCAGTTGTGTGCACAATAGTTGAGGGCTACCTATGTAGGATGCACACAGTAGACCACCTATACATGACAATTTACAGGTGGTTGCATGTGTGTGCCATTCATATTTGCTGTGTGTGCATGTGGAGAAGAATGTCAGTCCATGAGTGCCTACACTGTCAGTGTGTGTGCTATACATTCCCTCTTTGCCAAGGCATGGGCATACTGGGCAAGCCTCCGTCTGCCTACTGGGGCTAACACAGGGTGTTCATGGTCTGAGTCCCTCTGTGCCTGTGGGTCCATTGGCAATGGTGGTGGGCTGTGAGGGCCTTCACCATTCTGTCCCTGCTGCAGCTTTTTCCGCAGGATCATATTGTGTAGCATGGCACATACTATGAAGATGTGGGCACACATGCCTGGAGAGTACTGCAAGGCTCCACCAGATATGTCCAAGCAATGGAACCATTATTTCAGCATCCCAAACACGTGCTCTATGATGATTCTGGTTTCTGCGTTTGCCTCATTATGGCGTTCTTGCATTGCTGTGTGTGCATTTCTGATGGGAGTCATCATCCACGGTTCCAGTGCATAGCCAGCATCCCCCACCAGGTGGCCATATGGGATGTCCCCCCTGGCAAATACCTGAGACAGCTGTGAGGCATGCCAAATGTGGGAGTCGTGATAGCTTCCAGAGATGCCAGAACACACATCCATGATAATGCCCTGGGCATTGCACATGACCTGGCAGTTGATGAAGGGTTATCCCTTGTGGTTTATGTAGCGCCCACTCTGCTCACTGGGTGGTGACTTAATGTGTATGTGCATGCAGTCTATTGCATCTAGTACCTCCGGGTAGTCTGCCACATGGTGGAAGAGATGCATTTTGCTGGCCAACTCCTCCTGCGTTCGGGTGAAGTATATGTGCTCATTGGCATGTGGTAATATGACATCCAGGAACTGGTGGAGTATCCTGGATGCTGATGCCTGTGAGATCCCAATGATATCCCCAGTTGGTCTCTGGAAGGTACCTGTGGCTAGTATTCTCAATCTTACACATACCTTCGTGTCCACTGGGATGGGTTCCTCTCTGTTACTTCTGGCTCTGAGGCATGGCCGGCACAGCTCAACAAGTTCCTGTATGATGTCTCTGTCCACCTTTTAATGCTCTACTATCTCCAGATTATGTAGCCCCTGGTAGGTTACCCTGGGTCTGAACACTCTTCTCCTCCTCTGGTGCCTGAGATGATTGTCAGCATCATCCTCCACACCACTGTCAGTCTCCAACACATGCTGGTGAATCAAAGCTATGGCGGCCCCTAACATGTACATATTAAAAGTTCCCTGTCTGTATACACCAATGGTGCAGAGTGTCTGGGAATACACAAGTGTGTATGTGTGTGTGGGGGGGGCTTTCACACCTTATACTATTGTGCAATGGATGATGCTGGTGTAATTGGGTGTGTTTGTGCAATCCCAGCTGTGGGGTATCTTAATTATTGGTTTTACAGCAGGTACTGCTATTGTGGGGCCTTTGGTGTTGACTTACGCTTGGCTGCCATGATTCATCTATTGCCCTTTACTTCACTTTTCAACCTAATTCCCCTCCCATTGTCAGGCATGCATCCAGCTGCTGGCTTTCTTGTTTTGTACTTTCACAACCCAGGATTGTGTTGGGAAATGTGTTATGTAGCTCATCTACTGCAAGTTTGCTTTGTTTTCCTGTGACAGTTCTCTTTTCTTTCCTGTTCTGCAGGTAGCTGCTAGCAGCCTTGTTAGCTGTTGTCTATGGCCCACTGTGAGTCCTTAGGTGTTAATTATTCATTTGTACCCCAATTACCATGCTGTAGCATTTCCTTATTGTCTTCCTGTATCCTTCCTGTTTCAGCTGTGGTGCGTGCCACGCACAGCCCTTTACTGAGTTTCGAGCACGTTTTCGTCCACATTCACATGCACTTTTGGTTACCTTATGTGCTCTCAGTTAAGCAAAGCTATGGCTACTTCCACACCCCTATCCTGCAGCTTTGCTTAGTAATAGGCAACCCGGATTAGCAATGATCCAATGTCCTTACAGCTACGATGGCGCACCCTTCTCTTGATGTCTTGTTTACCTCCAGGCCACTCCTCGGTGTTGTACCGCTATGCTGTGTGGTACATCCTTACGCTGGCGGGGCGTTTGTGATTCAGTATTACTTGACTCATTTGCATGACATTGACTACTAATTCCTAGTTACCGCACAGAACACTGTCACAGACCCTTAGCAACCCTTGCGCCGTGGTTGTGGTGTAGCATGCATGCCATTGACTATTATGGGGATTTCATGAATTGTGTTACATTGCAGTTTTATGACATCTAAATATATTTTCCTTGTGTCCCCATTTGCACACAGATGCACTGCAGTTTTACTTTGCGTTAGTGTGGCCATGACATTAAATGTTATTTGTTATGTGTTGTGCATGTTTTTTTATGCCATTGGCTATATATTTATCCATTGTCATATATTAACATTATAATACGTAAGTTTGGTCTGCTTTCATGGCTCCAATTTTATATTTGACAAAATGTAAACCATTTTTTTTGGTTTACATTTCTTTATGCTTATACTACGCTTGCACCACTTCAAGAATCACTATATACCTTCATTTGCATGCTACACTGCTGCGCGTGGGGCAATTAGCATACATGCACTGGGAGCTGCGCAGCTCTGGCATACGCTGGTTGTGCATGTGGAAACAGCTTGTACCTGAATCGCTTGGTGGCCATATTTGGCGCTAGATCACCGACGCTACTATGGCGCCTGGCGCAAGCTTCATGAATCCCGGGGTACATCTATGTTCAGCTTTTTAACTACTATTTGAAAACTTTACATTTAACAGGGGAACTGCAATCTCTCACATTAAACCAATCAGATGAGCAGTGATGCAGGTTCATGTGCTCTGCAGAAAAAGTCATGATTCAACACCCTAAACTTATCCATCGTTGTACTCTTATAAGTGGAGCCCATACTTGTTATGAAGTAAAATGTGCCCTCAGTAAAAAATCAAATTGACCATTTTTTTTAAATGTTTTTTTGCTCTCCTGTGTTCTAAGAATTTTCTATATCCTTAGCTGAACTGGGTGGAGGTGGTAATTCTGCTCTGACTAAACCTATATAGTTGTAGGTCCAGTGCTGAAGGTTTCCATCTCCACATTATTACCCATCTCTTTTGTCTGTCTTCCATACTTACCGATGAGCCATCTAGGAAATTGTTAGCAATGTTCTTCTGTGGGGAATGCAGGTTTTCATGAAGAAGAACTGCAGCATATTTCTCAGGTTTTGCAGCCTTCTTCAATATCTCCAGAAAACTTCCATGGTGATGCTTTGTTCTGCCTTGTTTGTTTTAGCAATCTTTCTCTCAAGAAAGGACAGAAACAGGAATGGATATACATAGCTTTCACCCTGATATTGTATTTGTACAACAGCATATTTGACAATTGTAAACATCCTATTCTTATAACACATATATCAAACAGAGGGAAAAAGCATATATTTTCTTTATAGTGTTAGAACCAAAATCTTAATACGGACCACCTGTTATCTCATCATTAAGAAGAATCTGCATTCTTTAGCAGTTTATATAGAGTAATCTCTGTTTATTCAGTCTAAGAATTTGGAAATTATTTATTTCACCAGTGAGTCTTGAGGTCTGGGAGCTGTCAGGGCCTGATGTGCTTTATATGTAATGATGAGAAGGGACTGAGACAGAGCTTCAGATACTTTTGAATTCATCCTTTTTAGAAAGGAGACAGCTCACCCCCCTCAGTTCTTTCTGATAGACCTTTTAACCTGAAACTGCACCTTTTGTTAGTGGCTTCCTATGCCTTTGATCATATACCATACCCTCTGGAATCCCCTGTCTATTTTATATTGTTGTTCCCACAAATGTTGTGCATGAGTGGTAACTTTAGCCTCTAGAGAAGAAATCTTATGCACATTATCTTCCAGTAGTGCTCTTTTGCAGACTATTTCCCACATTCATTGCAGATGTGTCCTCCAGAATTTTATTATCTAAAACCATAATCACATCTAATGTCTTGTACATGTCAAATAGCTGGTTTTGGGATGACAGACCACACACAAAGACAATCTCAGCTACAATGTGATTCCTGTGGTAATCTCTATTTATTGTATTTGCTTCCTATAAAACAAAAGCATAAAGATACCTTCATAAAGACTCGGAGAGAGAGAGAGAGAGAGAGAGAGAGAGAAAGAGATGTATCTAATATGTCAATGAAAAACTGAACTTTAAACTCACAAAAGAGAGGTATTTTTGCAGTTTAAATAACAATTACATAAGAAGCTCAGTGGAGATCATCTATAAACAATGGTTATAAACTCCACCATCTAACTTTTCCAGTCAGATAAGTATATGTGGAAATGCAATCTGACAGATAGTATTGGTTGTAAAATTTATCCCATTAAGCACTACTTTTATGCCACTATGCACATTATTGCTCACAGTTATTTCTTACCTAACTCCCAAAGTATTCCAGAGACAGTGTCAAATGTCTTAAATCCAATTCAGTGTACAATTCTGCTGTGATATGAACTGGTTACCTCAATATGCCTTTACTCTAGATCTGGAGAGATGTGTGCTGCCCAGATTTATCACACTGCCATGCTAAGAACCCAGCATTTCTACATTCCAACATTGAATTAGCCCACTCTGAAGCTTACGCAGATTTACATTAGTCCTCACTACTACCATGTGGTGCATGGAGCATGGTGATTATGCTGGAGCATCACAAAAAAGACAAACCAGTTAAGCACTTCTATAGCATGAGAGCCCATCTTAACAATTGTTAAGCACCACTGCTTCAGTTGTTAAGATCAAGCTTGACAGTTAAAGCTGCCAGTACTGGCCAGCAAATGAGATAGTCAGAATTAAAAACAGATTTCTTTCTGCCTCACTCTGTGCCAGTAATCTTTTCTTAACATCAGAAAACATGTTGCACTGTCTTTCTGATACCAATGCTTAGGCATGTTACACTGTCTTTCTGACAGCTCTCGCTAAATGCTTTATGGTTTTGAAAGCTGGCAAAAGACTTAACATTTTTTTCTGTAGCTAGTAGTACATGGAGAAGATAAAGCTACATGCACTACAAAGAATTACGATTGGGTCTCTGATCATAACCCATTATTATGTTTGCTCGACATTGATGCATATATTCATTTCTTGAGCTTCACTCTCATGGTGAATTTCTTGGCATCCATTTTCTTGAACACATAACTAGTTGTTTATAATTGGATACCCTGTCATAATCATCTACATGATGCCACCTGAACTTCTGCTCAAATGATGGTTCTGGGTGACTTCAAACCCTGGTGGCAAACAACATCACTTAGAAGATAAATGAAGAACATATCTATGGTTGGTCAGAAGAATTTACACTGCAAACTATTTGTATTTAAGTCACGATGTTTGAAGCAAAGTAGCATTGACATGATATCTGTGTAAATGTTCTTTCAGGAAGACAGACCTATTATTTTTATTTAATAAATTATTTATAATTTTCTAATCTTATTGGGAAGAAACTAGTATCCTTTCCTATCCTATCCTATCCTATCCTACCCTGTCCCAACACATACAAAGTCTGTCCTCTTACAAAAACTCTAACCAAATTCAGTAATGCAGAGGTACTTATCTCCTGCATACAATTAAATGACAACAGACTGCTTTGTATAATTGTCCATATAGCCCCTCTGGAAACAATATAGCCACCTCTGAAGATATCTGTTACTGGATCTCAGGCAATAGTATCAAGGAAACAGGCATCCTATGTGATGCCAATATCAACTGGTGCACTTTTACATCTTCTAGCATTAACTTTCATGACTTCAAACAGTGTATTTTTATCCTACCCACTATAACAAATCTCAGGACACTAGTCCTATTTGTGACTGAATTTTGGTGTGTGATCATTGCAACTGCACCACATCAGGAACCATCCCCAAATCCCTTAGCGATCACTGTCCTACACTTGCTTTCAGACATATTCCTCACCATGCCAAACAAAAAGTATACAAAAATGCTCATAATCCCTCAGAACTCAACCCTGAATCATTATAGCTGCTCTAAAAACATTTACCTGGACTAAAAGCTTTGCCACTAGATGTGAAACTCAAATGTCTGTCATTATGTCTATCATTATTTAATGACTAAAATAATCAATGATTTGTCAGAAAATCACAAATTTTATGAGGAACAAACCAGAAATATGAGGCAACAATTTGGACATTCTGCAAATATCTGGACATTTGAGATGTATGCTTCATTGACATCATAGCTGGCCACACCTAAGAATCCTTTCCTGACTCCTCTAACCCATGTCTACCTCATCTGCTATTATCCCCAGTCACACATTAAAACCAGCTGCTGCCTCCTTCATAAAGAAAAAAAAAAAAATATATATATATATATATATATATATATATATATATATATATATATATATATATATATACACATATGGGTCTAGCTGAGATGGTCGACAGACCATATGATCGACACTCATTTGGTCGACAGTTCATTTGGTCGACAAGCATGTTATGTGGGGGGTTTCACCGCCCACACCCCCCAATTTGGGGGGCTGTGCCCCCCACACACCCCCTAACTATATATATCAACTCCAGGGTCACACAACATTGGGGAGGGGGGCAAATCTGCTTGTCGACCAAATGAACTGTTGACCAAATGAGTGTCGATCATATGGCCTGTCGACCATCTCAGGTAGACCCATATATATATATATATATATATATATATATATATATATATATATATATATATATATATATATATATATATATATATATATATATATATATATATATATATATATATATATATAGGGTCTATATTATATCATCGAATGCTTAAAAAAGCGAATGCTGATTGATCGACCTAATTTAATCGAAAGCTTACAATCTCGAACTGTCAGATCAGTGATTTTTTTCCCAGGGAAAAAAATCGCTGATCCAAAACACATACACACAACACAAGCACACCAAACAAACAGAAATCCGCAAACATGCACCTAAAATCTGATACCTAACCCTAAACTAAACTATGCACACACCACTAACTACCCACTTACCTTAACCCAAACCCTAACCCTAAGGTCAGTCACTATTGCACACTCACCTCACCCGCTCTCTAACCCTAACTTACTTAAATCCACCCTAACCCTCATGTCCACTCAATCGCACACACACCTAACCTGAGCCCTAACCCTAACTCACCTAAATCACCCTAACACTCACATCCACACAATCACACACTTACCTGAATCCGACCGGTAACTTTCCACCATAACACTGAAAATACCGAAGCAACAGAAACGGACAACCAAATTCTTTCCCTAGGAAAAAAATCGAGTTTCTGCTGCTTCGATATTTTGCAGTTTCACGAAAATAAGTTTGATCAATCAGCGTTCACTTTTTTAAGCATTTGAGGATATAATATAGACTATATATATATATATATATATATATATATATATATATATATATATATATATATATATTATCCAAAATTAAGCTCTGCTGTCTTTTGGAAGATAACCTTTCTGCAGAATACCTCAAAATGAATGTTAAGACTATTGCATACCCAGTCTTCATTATTATAAATGGCTAATACAGGAATCTTATATTCCTACAGTCTGAAAAAAAAGCCATATCCTCCCTTTCTACAATAAGGGGGCTCTACTACCGAGATATCCAATTTCTGACCCATTGCCATCTTGACCCCTCCTCTCAAAAATATTGGAAAATGTGTCCATAAACACCTATTCAGCATCTCTTAAAGGAACAATTCTTAACCAATACTTAGCATGGTTTTAGCATGTTTTTAGACCTACCCATAACACAACAAATGCCCTCCTAACTTTTACAGGTAACATAAATAAAGCCAGTTACAAAGGTCAACTTGTATCTTCCTTATTCCTAGACTTATAACTCTTCAGTGGTTTAAAAAATACTTGTAAGTGTTCTGCCAGGCAATCTAAGGAACTCTACTCTTTCCCGTTATTTACCTGTCAATACAAGTGTTCCACAAACATCTATCTTCGGTCATCTTCTATTTAATATCTTTATAAACAATTTTCATACTTCTTTACAGAAGCATTTCTTGTATAGTATGCAGATGATTCCACCCATATCTGCCTCTCAAGCAACCTAAAAAACTTAGAATATATTACACAACATGTATTTCACTTGTTGAAAACAGGCTTTGCAACTACCAACTCCTTCTTAAGCCAAGGAAAACAAACCTACTTTTATTTTCCCTCATATTGCTTAACCATGAGAAGCATAACTTTAAAATCACATCCTTAACAAGACTCCAGTTGAAGTACAATCTTATACAAAACTGGTAGCTTACAATCAGTTGATTCAAGTCAGCAGATTTTTCAAGGAAAGATCTCGATTGTTTAATTTGGTTAACTTTTTTGAGGCTGCTGTCATTGATAAGGTCCATTCTGTCTATGCTGCTTATCTCAGCCTACTTCATTGGCTACCAGTTAAAAAACATGATATCTGGTTCATTTTAATCTGGGGGGGGTGGTAATATTCAAAGGTGTTCAGGCAAAGACAGCATTTATAAAGCCAAGTGCAACTATATTTTTCCCTCTTATAGGAACGTGGAAAATATATAGATAAAGAGTTGGTATTAATTAAATCTATGAAGTACTAGAAGACATACATGTTTACATCTGCTGTTTGTATAAAATTAACATTCAAAAACATTGCAAACAGATATCACAGAAGGAGAAATCTTGTCACACCATAATTAAATGATAAATTGCTGTGCCTATTTCTGAGTGTATTTATGGTATGTCTTTTGAATCAGGCATTCAGAAACACTAAATAACCCTTAACCAATAAACTTGTGATTTAATATTTAGATGTTTACCTTGAAATTCTGAATTAGAAGATTGAATCTACCATGATGAGAATTAAAAGCCAAAAAATACATTTCTTTATGATTAAGCAGTCTTCTTCCAGATTGAACTAACTCCATGCAAGGTGAAAAGTCTCTATAACACATTGGACATTTTTCAACTGGTAGCCAATGAAGTATGATCTGAACTGACAAATGCTACTGTGAATTAATTTTTCAATCAGCCAATCAAAAGTCTTCAATTATCAATAAAATCCATTTAAGTTATACATGGAAGTGTTTAAGTTAACTTAAAAAAGGTGCGAGACTGTATTTTGCATTAAGTATGTGCAGAATATCTGTAGAGAAGGACACTACAGTTTGCCATGACCCCTGTTATCGAGTATCTTTAAGTGCAGATATGCAATGCCAAAAATGCATTGTGTTGGCCTAGGTGATGTTGCCCATTACTCCTAATTAGTGCCTCTAAGACAGGCTTACTGTGAGTAGGAGGAAAAGGTGAGTTTTTACTGCTTTCATATTTTTCTCTGTATTTGCTCAACTTTAGAGGCAGTATATTTAGAGATCAAGGTATGTATGTATGCATGCATGTAGAGCCACCATGGTGGGGGTGGGGGGAGTGCTGCTCTGGAAAAAAAATATATTCAACACAGAATGTATGACATTTTTAATTTACATTCCCCAGGATTCATGAAGCTTGCGCCAGGCGCCAGAGTAGCGTCGGTGATCTAGAGCCAAATATGGCCGCCGAGCGATTCAGGTATGAGCTGTTTCCATGTGCACTACCAGCGTACGCCAGAGCTGCACAGCTCCCAGAGCATGTATGCTAATTACCCCATGTGCAGCAGTGTAGCATGCAAATGAAGGTATATAGATATTCATGAAGTGATGCAGGCGTAGCGTAAGCATGAAGAAATATAAACCAAAAAAAAAAAACGGTTTGCATTTTGTCAAACATAAAATCGGAGCCATGAAAGTGGACCAAACTTATGTATTATAATGTTAATATATGCCAATGGCTAAATATATAGCCAATGGCATAAAAAAACATGCACAACATATAAAAAATAACATTTAATATCATGGCCACACTAACGCAAAGTAAAACCGCAGTGCATCTGTGCACAAACGGGATCACAAGGAAAATATATTTAGATGTCATAAAACTACAATGTAACACAATTCATGATATCCCCATCATAGTCAATGGCATGTATGCTACACCACAACCATGGCACAAGGGTTGCTAAGGGTCTGTGACAGTGTTCCCTGTGGTAACTAGGAATCAGTAGTCAATACCATGCAAATGAGTCAAGTAATACTGAATCACAAATGCCCTGCTGACATAAGGATGTACCAAACAGCATAGCGGTACAACACCAAGGAGTGGCCTGGAGGTAAACATGACATCAAGAGAGGGGTGTGCCACCATAGCTGTAAGCACATTGGATCATTGCTAATCCGAGTTGCCTGTTGCTAAGCAAAGCCACAGGATAGGGGTGTGGAAGTAGCCATAGCTTTGCCTAGCTGAGAGTACACAAGGTAACCGAAAGATCATGTGAACATGGATGAAAATGGGCACAAAACCCGGTAAACGGCTGTGCGTTGCATGCACCACAGCTGAAACAGGAATGATAACGGAAGGCAATAAGAAAATGCTGCAGAATGGTAATTGGAGTACAAATGAGTAATAAACACACAGGGACTCACAGTGGGCCATAGACAACAGCTAACAAGGATGCTAGCAGCTACCTGCACAACAGGAAAGGGAAGGTACTGTACAGCAAAGAAAAGAGAACTGTCACAGCAGAACAAAGCAAACTTTCAGTAGATCAGCTACATAACACATTTCCCAACACAATCCTGGGTTGTGAAAGTACAAAACAAGAAAGCCAGCAGCTGGATGCATGCCTGACAGTGGGAGGGGGATCGGGTTGAAAATTGAAGTAAAGGGTAATAGATGAATCACAGCAGCCAAGCGTAAGTCAACATCAAAGGCCCCACAATCGCAGTACCTGCTGTAAAACCAATAATTAAGATACCCTGCAGCTGGAATAGCACAAACACACCCAATTACACCAGCATCATCTATTGTACAATAGTATAAGGTGTGAAAGCCCCACACACACACTTGTGTATTCCGAGACACTCTGCACCATTGGTGTATACAGACGGGGAACATTTAATATGTACATGTTAGGGGCCACCATAGCTTTGATTCTCCAGCATGTGTTGGAGACTGACAGTGGTGTGGAGGATGATGCTGACAACCATCTCAGGCACCGGAGGAGGAGAAGAGTGTTCAGACCCAGGGTAACCTATTAGGGGCAACATGATCTGGAGATAGTAGAGCGTTACAGGGTGAGCAGGGACATCATAAAGCAACCTGTTGAGCTGTACTGGCCACGCCTCAGAGCCAGAAGTAACAGAGGGGAACCCATCCCAGTGAACACGAAGGTATCTGTAAGCTTGAGAATATTAGCCACAGGTACCATTCATAGGCTAACTGGGGAAATCATGGGGATCTCACAGGCATCAGCATCCAGGGTACTCCACCAGTTCCTGGATGCCATGTTACCACATGCCAATGAGCACATATACTTCCCCCGAAACACAGGAGGAGTTGGCCAGCAATATGCGTCTCTTCCACCATGTGGCAGACTACCCAGAGCTACTGGGTGCAATAGACTGCACGCACATACACATCAAGTCACCACCCAGTGAGCAGGGTAGGCACTCCATAAACCACAAGGGATACACCTCCATCAACTGCCAGGTCATGTGCAATGCCCAGGGCATTATCATGGATGTGTGTGCTGGTAGCCCTGGAAGTTATCTCGACTCCTACATCTGGCATGCCTCACAGCTGTATCAGGTATTTGCCAGGGGGGCATCCCATATGGCCACCTGGTGGGGGGATGCTGGCTATGCATTGGAACCATGGATGATGACTCCCATCAGAAATGCACACACAGCCATGCAAGAATGCCATAATGAGGCACACGCAGAAACCAGAATCATCATAGAGCACATGTTTGGGATGCTGAAATCACAGTTCCGTTGCTTGGACATATCTGGAGGAGCCTTTCAGTACTCTCCAGGCACGTGTGCCCACATCTTCATAGTATGTGCCATGCTACACAATATGATCCTGTGGAAACAGCTGCAGCAAGTACAGAATGGTGAAGGCCCTCACAGCCCACCACCATTGCCAAGGGACCCACAGGCACAGAGGGACTCAGACCTCGAACACCCTGTGCCAGCCCCAGTAGGCAGACGGAGGCGTGCCCAGTATGACCATGCCTTGGCAAAGAGGGAAGGTATAGCACACACACTGACAGTGTAGGCACTCATGGACTGACACCCGTCTTCACCTGCACACACAGCAAACATGGATGGCACACACACACGACCACCTGCAAATTGTCATGTATAGGTGGTCTACTGTGTGCACCCTACATAGGTAGCCCTCAACTATTGTACACACAACTGCCATTGGCACAAGGTAAGTCAATACCTGAACAGTAAATTAAGCTATCAGCATGTGTCCATACTGTATGTAGAGGTTTATAGATACATAGGTAGGTACATGCCCAACTGCCGAGGCCACTCATAAGCATAGGCAAAAAGTGTCTGCTATTGCCACCCCATCGATTAACTAACTGTCCCTCTGTGGAGCAGAGCCAATTGCGGGATCCCTGAGGTGTATCCACTGTTCCCCACCCATTCTGCAAGGATTCCCTGGAGTGTTAGTGAGGGGTTTTGTATAATGTCATCAGGGATGTATTTCCAAATAAAGGGGAGTCTCCCTGACAGGAATCTTCTCAGATGTTTACATGTTACATAATATACCTTAAACACAGCTTGCATATATAGGTAGTTCTACACAGAATAATAAAAAAGTGGAACATACAACTGCTGAAATGTGCATTAATTACCCTTGCACTACCAGTGCCTACTCTGAGAGGTAAGATATCACTACCAGGATTAGAACACGCAACCATGTACACAATCTTCCCAATAACATACCACTAAGCTACCTGAGATGTACAAATGGCAGTCATGTATACTGACAGAATAAAACACAAAAGGAAGGAATGTGTTTAAATAGGACAAACTAGTACCCAAAGAAAGGTGTATGTTATATATATATATATATATATATATATATATATATATATATATATATATATATATATATATATATATATATATATATATAGAGAGAGAGAGAGAGAGAGAGAGAGAGAGAGAGAGAGATTTATGTCGATTTATGGGGATATACATATATATGCAGATATATAGATAGGTTAACAACATCTACATAACCATGGAAGTACATATAAATGGGATACCTACCACATACCGACTGCTTTACATACAGACGTGCATAATCCCGAGGCTTAAGGTCCGAAAGAGCACAGTACCGGTCCAAAAGAGCACAGTACCGAAACACCAGATGTGCGAGGTGTAAAATCACTATGTTAAGGGGCAGTTAGTCTGTGCTTCTGGTGTTGCGGTTCATGTAGGTTACTGTGTGTAAATGTGTTTCATAGGGCTGTAGTGTGTGTAAGTGTGTGTTCTGGGTGTAGTGTGTGTTCTCGGGGGACTGTAATGTGTGGGTGTGGGTTAGCTTTGTGCGTCTTTTTGTGCGATCTAGGAGGTAGAATATTAAAGTAGGGGGTGCAAAAACCTACATGAGCGGTATAGGAGGGCTTGGCCACCTGCTCATACATAGTGTAGGATGGTTTGTTTGGATGTGGTGGTTATCAGTGTGTCTGTATGTGCGTGTGTGTGTTCCATGTTCATGTTACTTTCACAAGTTACTGTCGCTGTCAGTAATGTGGGATATGGGTGTCTGGGCCCGGTACTGCGTGCGTCAGAACTGTGTGGTTTCAGGATTCCATAGGTATCCCGTACACAGTGGTTGAAGTGTTCATATATGTGTATAACATAGACCATAGCAATCACACATTCCGCCACTACCAACCTTTATGAAGAATGGATATGGAGAGTATATGCCTATACACAATTAAAAATATATGCTATGGACATAAGCCAATGATAGTGTTACCACTTGTCCCACTTTGCGAGGGGCAGTCCCTCTTTGAGCGGTTGTGTCCTGACCAAATATATTAAATGTGGCAAATGTCCTGGGATTGTAGGACATAATTATTTCCCATATGTAATGTAATGGTTGCATACAGTAGTTCTTTCTGTATCTAAAATACCTGCATGTTACAAGAAACAGGATAAGCAACTAAACTGCTACAAAAATAAACTTATATTTAGGCAAAAAAGGAAAGTTCTATCTCTTGTACTGACCATGGGTTTGTGTCAGCCTGTAAATTCTGATGTGTGTCCCGAAAATGTCCCACTATGGCCATAAGAGAAGGTGGCAACCCTCGGGTCAGTCACCAACACAAGTACAATGACTGCAAATACCTATGACAGAAATACACAGCTTTCATGTAGCAACACTTTATTACATTCTGATGTATTTCTGAAGGGATTCAAGGACTAACATCACCTGCATGCTATACAGGAACCATATAATAATGCCTTAATGAATCAGCCTGCAATTACCATAGTATTATTCCACTAAAGGATAGGTGTTCAGATAGGGAAGGAACCCTTGTGCATGTATCGGTTATGTATAAAAGGAGTTCCTACACACCTGCATCTGCTATGCACACCCACCAACATCACCCCCACACCCAAACAAATTGCAGTACAAACTGTAATAACACCACAAATCATTCACTCACTGTACGACATCTGCAGAAGCCTTAACATAATCAGAGACACACTAACATGGCCCTATGTGAAATAGTTGCTGTTATACAATGGAACAGCTGCTGATGTTACAGGGTTTGTTTGCACTGATCCTGTTTCAGAGGCTTGTGTGTACACCGGGATATGTTAGCATTAAGTGAGTAACAGCACAGTATACTACACTTGTACACCAAATCAAGGATGTCTGGTGAGCACACTGTAAACCATATAACAGTTCATGCATAGCCATACAGCCTTGAGCTGCCCAAACATCTTTGCAAGACTTAAACATCTGCAGAAGTATCAGGTAAAAACAAACCCTACATAAGTAACAATGTTCTGAAATATAACAGCTGTACTCACATGTAGAACAAAATCATCTAGCCATTACACACAATCCACGGGAGTCATGAAGCCAATATATCTCTGTCTGTCTCTATATAACTGTTGAAATATATCACAGACAACACATCCAGGCCATCTTCCTTGAAAGTAAGGTAAATGGACAATGCCCAAAAGGAGTACTCAGTTATACACCACTGTTGCCATGGTATCGGCTAATGGAGTAGCTGCACAGCTGATGTGCTTCTAATTAACTACTTTGGAACACCAATTGGTGGTCAGGATACCACATGTTACCAATATTTAACTAAAAAAGAATGAGTTATTACACATTAAAACCATCCATATATACCAGCAGAACTTTACAAAGAAGATTGAAACACAAACTGAAAAGGATTGAATCAACAGTTAATGACACCTAGGGTTACTAATAAGGTATGTAGAACAGTCAATATGTCTGTGTATTTAGTACCTTTTCTGTAGTATTTAAAGTGCACGCAATCCATATAGTGAAAACAGTTATCTTGTTGCTGAGCATAGTAACGCTTATAGTATTTGTGTGTACTGCTGTAGGTCACAAGGCAAACACCGCATACACCACAAGGGATGCTATATAAGGGCTTTGAACACAAATATTCCTCACCAGCCGCTGTCAGTGGCAGGGCTCGTACAACAAGTATGTGCTATAAAACAGGGGATAATATATGTTGATATATTTTAACGGTAGCCATATGTATGGGTGTATCACTAAGAATAACATGTCGAAGGTTGGGCCACTGTACAATTATGATTTGCATTGTGGGATATTGTGCCAATAACTGTGTAATGTACAGTACTGTAGGCAGATATGTATTACAAGTTACATAGCATTACTGTTATGTTAGGCAAATATTAGTTATGTCTATTGGCATTTACAATACACAATAACAGGCTACATATGTCTTTTAGTCACCCGACAGTTTATCAGCATGATAGCAAAGTAAACTGGAAGAGCTAGTTAACTATCCATGCACATAAGACATGTAATATGTGCAAAGGTAGGTACTGGGCTGTCTTGCCAAGGGTATTTATAAGCCTAACTAGAGTGTGTTGGCTTTCGCCACCCCCATAGGTTAGTTCCCTGTGCCTCTGAATGGCGGAGCCATTAGTTCCCTGTGGCTCTATCCAGCAGAGCCATTGCAGTGATATCCGGGTTACATATCTGTCTCCCATCCACATGTCAAAGTTTCTCTTGAAGAGTGATAGTGAGGGGCCCTGCCTGATGTACATTGGAATCATGTTCCAAAGCATGGGGAGTGTCCGGGTCAGGAATCTATCCATCCAGCACGTCCTAGTCATCGTTGTGGTTAGGTGTATATCCCTAGAGCATGTGGCTCTCAGGGCCTCTGTTTAGGTGGAGTATATCCAGCAATACTGGGTTGGACATGGGCCTTGGATGTCAAGCAGAGATCACCTGTGAGTATGCGGTATGCAACCGAGTACAGCTGGAGTTTCTTAGGTTGGGCTGCAAGGGTCATCTGTTTGAGCTCAGTAATCCTCTTGGTGTGGCACTGTTGTGGTCTTCCAAGCTGTTGCAGTTGTCTTGTAAGGTATATCCCGAATGGGGTGTTGTATCCTTTAATGGGTCTAGTAAGTCATGAGTAGAGAGTCACAATGGCCTCATTTGATTTGAACATGAGCCAATTAGAGATTAAGGGGGCCATGTAGAAGGATATTCTAACCACCTTGTCATTATGGGTATCGAAGGAGAGATTGCTATCTACTGGGGTTCCCGGATCCCTTATTACCTTTTCTGTATGTAGGGGACTAGCACCTATGTGGTAGTCCGCGGGTAATTAGTTATATCCAAAGGGGATGACTATGCACTTTTAGGTATTCAGCTTGACGCCATGATATTGACAGCAGGAATCCGTCTCAGTGCAACCCTTCCAGAGTGTGTCTGTAACAGCTGGGGAAACAATTATGTCCATTAACTTGCAGTCGTCTGCAAACCTTTTCAGCCAAAGCCCTCCTGTGCTTGTCTGTACATCAGAGAATTATATACCGAACATGAGGGGTCCAAGGACTGAGCCTTTGGGGGACACCACTTGTAACTGGTATACAGTCAGATCTAGGGTATGCAACTCCCACTGTGTGGGTTCTGTCCGTGAGCCACTTTGCAAACCATCACATGACATAGGGATTAATGTTTAGGTGGATGGGTATGTTGATAATACCAGAAGGAGAAATGGTGTTGAAAGCCTATAAGAGATCTAGGTAGGCTGGGTGAACCTCCGTACCCTCATCTAATGCCTTGCTAATTGTCTCTAAGAAGTCCATCAGGTTTAGGAGGCATGGTCTGCCCTTAACAATGCCAAACTGGGAGGGGTCAAAGGTTTGGAGGTACCCAATGTCTTTGTGACTGAGATCCATGACATGCTCTACAGCCTTGCAGACCAGGCTAGTCAGGCCTATAGGGCAATAGGTCCCATGGTCCATTGTGGTGCCACCTTGATGGAGTGTGATAACTGTTGCTGTGTGCCATTCAGGGGGCACTAAGCCCGATGTGAGGCTATTATTGTACATGTTGCATAGGTGGGGAGCCAGTACATTCTGAAGTTCGTGTAAAACACAGCCTGGATGTTGTCCGGTCCCATGGATGCTGTGATATTGGCTTTAGTGTGTGCATCTTTGAGAGGGAGGGGGGAAAGGTAGCACTGAACCTATCTACCAGGATGTTGGCAATATCAGTTGGTTCTGTAATGTTCGTGCCTTTGTGCTGTAACTCAGAGAACATCTGGTTGTTGACATCGAGATATGTGATATAGCTATAGAATGCTTTGTGGTTGTTGGAATTAGTGGCAGTTTTGTTTTCATAGCTAGCTTTGGAGGATCTTATAAGGGATCTCACCTTCTTACTGAGGCTGACCAGGGAGCTCCTCCCCACATGGGATTGTACTCTTGTTTTTAACAGTGTCTTCCTCCTGTAGTACAGTTTGTTTATGGCAGGGGACCACCAGATTGGTTTCCTTAATTAGGAGTATGGCGTCTTGGTTCTGTTTGGGATAGCACAATCCATGCACTCATGTAAGTGCTTATAGAGTGCATTTGTGTAGGATTAAGCAGTTGTAACAGTATTTTCCATCTGCATGGGTGTCATGACGTTCACCACATCTGTCTTAAGAAGCATGAAGGTGGCTTTGTAGACATATTATACTGTGGTTCCCTTAATGGGTGGTGGGGGCGGGATGTGGATATCAACGGTGTTCAGCTCATGGTCAGTTCAGACCAACGAGGACTTGATTTCACGTGTGAAGCACCGGTCTCTTATGTTGGTAATGCCTAGGTCTAGGATATTGTTGCCCCTGGTGGGTGTGTGGATATGTTGATCCAGGACATTGGTGTTTATGAATTCCAGAAAGCGTTGAGCTAATGAGTTGGTACACAAGTAGTTTTCCCAGTTAATGGTGGGATAGATTCAGTGAGACTATGTGATGAGTGTGGTGTGGTGCGAATGTTTACCTTCTCCACATGACTGTCAGGGTCAGGCGTTGTTGGAGAGAGCTTTACCTCCAGTTTGGCTAGATGAGTGCATCTCTCACAGGTTGTAGTGTTGGGTGGTAGGTGGAGAGGTTTGTCTGTGTACATGAGGCAATGTGTACATTTCCTCAAGATATCCAGATTCATCAGATAGGCAGATGAGGACACTGGCAGTTGACTCTTGGACATGCCGGAATACAGAACTACTTTCCCTTAGATAAGTGAGGAAAGTGAGTACAAGAGCTATTTTACTCTAAGCAAGTGAGAAAAGTGTGTACAAAACCTGTTTACCTCTAGGTAATGAGGAAGATTAAGTGCTATAGTAATTATTAGCTTACATAGTGCTTACAAGTTCTGAACAAGTGCTGAGCATGAATAAGCAATCCAGATAGGGTCTTGGATAACATAAACACACGCCACCCCAACAGATACAGAAGCATATATCCATGTACACCACAAGACCCCTGTACCCACAACTATGCAGGTACAAGCTGCACTCAGGCTGCATGGGATCTGTCCACATCACAGGTTGTATCATACACATATGGCAAAACAAGATGCTCTCTATGTTCACATCATGTAAAACATAGCTCCATGACAGGCTGTGTACACACTGAATGGTGCACACCAACAGGTATCACAACCCACAAAGGGGGAAACACCACTGATAATGGGAAGTACTGCATTACTACCCTGCTGAGTCTGGTCTGGAAGGCCATGAACCTTGATCAAATAATTGATGTCAGCATTACAGATGTAGATGACAGTATGTTTGATGTCACACTGCATATCATAACCTTAACAGGTCATAGGTTATCATCACCCATACTGTGTACCACTTACAGTCGGAATACTAGATGTACATTCCTATGTCACATGAGTGTTTTGCAATGGGACTGCTGGCAGAACCAACACTACAGAAGGTGTCTGAATAATACATGCTCATCACACCAGTGCCAGCTACAGTACGTCAGGGTTAATTAATTATATTCCCTGTCATTGTAGCCCATATATCACAGACAAACAGAAGGCATCTGCCTAGTGAAGTATGCGAATGACTATGACCTAGGAGCAATAGCTGACTCAGGAATGTTGTGGACAACATACAGAAGGGCTTTGTGGGTGAGGTGTGTGTGACATATGGCCACAATCTGTCAGCTACATATTGCATTGTCACCCCATGTTAATAACCCTGTACCCATGAACTACCACCTAGGCAGCGGTCAACATAATGGATACTTGTGTGTAAGGGATGCAGCTGGGCAGTTGTCTTTCCTGTGATAGCTACGTCACCATACCTGTCATGTAGTCATATGTGGAAACCCTAATAATGACAGGGTGCCATCCATGAATTTATAGATCATTGTCTAGCCATATACAACACTCAAGTGACCCATATCAGCTCAAATATTCCCTATAAGGGGTATTGGCCATGTGCAGATGGCCTACACCAGCCTTCCCATTCCCCATCTCCACTATGTAGCATGATGCATACCCTGAATAAATCCATGTCCAACCCAGTAATGTTGGACATGCTACACGTACACATCCTGATCTCAAGCACATACTTCATGGACATCCACCTTCCACATGCTGGACAGACCCTTGTCCCATACACTTTACATAGTCCTGCCATACTATGCATTCCTGTCCATCAAAGCTGCACATTGTTCCACTCAGACATAGTGTGATGACCGCATGGTAAATGTATCATTAACCCTGTGGATCAGTAATGTGGCACTGCTCCACCTGGCCCCACAGACCCAGCTGTCGGCTACTGTTAGTTAACCTTTCATCCTAGATCCATACATGGCCCATGGCATATAGCCCACTAGTTGACTTTGACTGTACATGCTATCGTTGATATCCATACCAGCAAATACTATCTGGCTAGCCAGTGTCCCATGTGTATCACATGTGCAACACAGGTGATACATGGCAGGATGTTGAATTGCTGTACAGTGCCGTGTAGATGTATAGGGCAGAACACATACATGTAAAACCTTATGTGAGCAAGTCTGCAGGGTCACAGGTCATGTCTGTTAAGGCAGTGTAAGTCCTTATATGTGACATATACACAGCATCAAGGTCGACTGCATTAATGAGGACACATCCAGCCATATGCTGATAGGTAGGAACACCAGTACAGGCAAACAGACATGCCTACATTAAGACAGCATCCATATGGAGTATGAGCAATGTAATCAGGTGACACACACACATGTATGGTCATAATTTCCACTCACCATTGAGTGTCACACGTGTGTGACACAAACATGTCAGTGTCATGTAGGTTTGCAAATACAACTATTTAAATGTAAGAAATGCGATACACATGTATGTTCAGCTGTAGCTCTGTATGTCTCTGTGAGTTACTATGACCTGTCTCCATCATTATGTCTTCCAGGTATGCCACGTGCAAGGCTTCCCCCTTTTACCCGCTTGGAGGATGAGACCCTCATCCCATACCTACTTGACAATCATGATATCCTGTTCAGCCATGGGCCACAGGATGCACAGCAGCAAGATGCCCTGTGGATGGAACTTCGCAGGAGGGTTAATGATGTGGGTTGACACAACCACACATACCAGCAGGTACGCAGACACTGTACAGACTTCATTAGATGGGTGAAAATGCATACAAATAAAATTGCCAGGGAACAAGGTGCAACAGGTGGTGGACCACCAACCCAGCCCCCACTCACATGTACCGAGAAGCTACTGGTCAACCTGGGGACACCTGCAGAAGCGTATCCACAAGCCTTAGCCGATATTGTGGAGGTGGGTATCTCTCAACCACTGAGCCTGGAGTTGCCTGGTAAGTCAGCACTGCACCTATAACAACTATATTCCATATAGTTGCATGTGTCACTGTACAATATGTAATGTAACATCATATGCAAGGCATGTATACACACATGCCGCATACTATAGTATGCTACTCTGTTTATGCACACATGAAACACTTGAAAACTATGTGAATCATCTCACCGACATGAATCCTCACAAACTGTCATTGCCAGATGTGTGGACAGCTGTGCATTCAATGGTGGAGATGCTGTTCACTGTAGGGACATGTGCTACAGATCAGAACTACACATGTGGGGAATACAAACAGTACTACACAGTGGGCTGGAGTATGGCCAGCCCACAAGATTCACTGGTGTGGATCATAGCCCTGTTATGAATGTCACACAATGTGATGTGCTATCTTGACATGTCCATGACATCTAGTGGCCTGGCTGCAACACTGCCTACCTATCCTGAAAACATATCCCACATACCACCCTTTGTCTGCATAACCCTGTTGTCAGTGGAGCATATGACATCTATGGGTGTATGCCATAATGGACAACACAGACATGTGAAATAGATGCCCGTCACAATAATTTGGCCAACACACATACACACATGGCCATGGAGGATGGCCGGAGACATGGAGCAATACACACAGTAGATGTGATGTGCTTGAGTGTACACCCTGTCATACAATGGCTACAAATAGTCCAACTATAGCCTTTGTATAATGGTTATATTGTAGATGTAGAACACTAGACATCCTACAGGCCTGTGCACATCTTGTGTAGGCGTAACATCAATCCACCACATAAGATGTGTTGAACATCTGGAGGGTGTCATAACATGACAGCAGTCACCTGTACAGTATCCACATCAGCCCACAGATACAGTACATTCCCCTTGCTGGTGTTGGACATCAATGTCATACTTGCTCCTCATGTGTGTGTGTGTGTGTGTGTGTGTGTGTGTGTGTGTGTGTGTGTGTGTGTGTGTGTGTGTGTGTGTGTGTGTGTGTGTGTGGCACACAGATGTCATGTGGGACATGGTGTACTGACGTGTTTGCCATGTCTGGCCATAGTTTCCAGGCAGCAGCAATATGATTGCAAATGTGCAGGGGTGTCATCCGTATACCCATCAGTGACCTGTGTCACAACTTCCACATCATGGTTTAGTGTGTATACACCACAGTGATGTGGGTCACATTCCACAGTATATATGTATTGTATCTGAACACAGTCATGGCTATGAACTGTGTCTGTAACTCACACTGTATAGCAATAGAGATGCCTCATGATTCCCTGCAATGGCCATGCACATCAGCTAAATGTCCAGTATATCTGTAGGGCAGACAGACAACACTGCATTGGGACACCATTGCCCCACTGTATATTTGACAGGACACCATTGTGTTAAACATGTATGCATGTCATTGCACACATCAGAAGATCATATGTCATACTACATGTGATTGTCAGGGTCATATGCCACACATCAGCAGGTGTACTGTTAACCTGTGCTGGTCTACATGGTGTAACACTGGGATGTATGCTAACTACTACTATGATTGTGTAATTTGCATGCTGTCTGCTATGACACATGCATGCTGTTGTGTGAAACCCAGGTATGTATGATAACTACCACTATTATTATCTGTGCTGCATGCCGTCTGCCGTATTACATGCATGTCACATGCCTTCTGTCATATCACATACGTGTGTGTGTCTATTGTATAGACTGTAATGTACAGTTCTTGTTTGCCCGCACAGGTGATGTAGGTGCATTTCCCTCCTTGAGTACATCTGATGTTAGTGTCCCCACAGACTCTAGCAGTGATGATGAATGTATGATTGAGTCACAGGCAGACTTGTCAGGGGCTGAAACTGTGCTGTTGGTTGCCATTCCAGCCATATCCCCCCTCATCCCCGCACACACAGATTTCAAGCCTGCACATACCCCATCACCAGTGGCCATAGAGGAAGGACAGTTGGCACATGGCAGCTTGGAACAGGAAAGTGTGGGGGCTATGGAAGGTGTGCCTGCACACCATAGTGTCAGCCAACTGACTGGTGGTGCCCCACACAGGCACATGGCCAGTGCCACTCATAGGAGGACCTCTGGCCAACATGCTCCTGCAAGACAGAGCGCAGCAGCTGGTGTCACCAGACGCATGTTTCAGGCTGTAATGGAGGCACAGGCATGTGCTGAATGGCACAACAGAGAAGATCAGAGGCTACAGAAGGCTGCTGCCCATTCTTTAAACAACAACATCCAGGCAATGGTAAATGGTCAACAGCAGATTGCTGAAGCTTTGGATAGATAGTTGGGTGACATGGTTGGAGTCCTTGACCGTGGCATGACAATCCGCGAGCTTGAGCTGTCTGTGTTGGAATATCTGGTAGGAGTGAGGCATCGGGCACGTGGACGTAGGCCTGCTACATCACCTGTTTCAGGTCTATTTGTATGAGCTACCTCACATGTCCGCTCCTATAGTGGCGGTAGCAGCAGTAGTGTATCTGGTGCTGTGCTGTCCACACCATGACACAGCAGGCCACATGCACATGGCCGACAATGGTTCCAACAGGGACAAGGTTCCAGTGGACAAGTGACATCAGACTCTACCCAATCTGCACCTCTGTCTGGTAGTGCCAATGCAACCACTGGCAGGCACAGGTCACATGTCCGTGGCCTGATACCGTGAACTGTAAAACCTCACCTGTACAGTCTGCAGCTGTCAATAATACCCCTGTGTAGGCCAGACACATGTGAGAATTGTGTGCATACATACATGCACAAAATGGAAACATATGTAGGGCACCGCAATACACACATGCATAACATCCACACACACACAATTAGATCAAAGGCCCAAACCCACACACATGATGTCATCCAATGGTGCAGCCTAGGCCTCTGGCAAACATTATCACCCTGTGCATATGATGATGCCTGTGCCGCATCCCTGACATCCACACCATCGGTGCAGGGACATGCTCATATGGTCTGATGAGCAGGGTTAACAGACTAGGAAGATAAGTGTAGTTTACAATTGTTGAGTACTGTTGACAGGCAGCAGAATTGCCATGTACTATAAGTGTAGTTTACAATTGTTGAGTACTGTTGACAGGCAGCAGAATTACCATGTACTACAGGTGTACAATGCATTTCGTACTGTTAACAGTATGTGTCTTGTGTAACAACAGTAACTGCATGTCGGTCATGATGTTCTGCTGTCCTCCTTTAGGTCTAATTACCCGTGCCGGTGGATGTCAGTGTTTGCAGTTTGTGTCCCATATGTCAATGTGGACTACTCACAGGTATCTATGAATATACCAGCATGCACCATGTAGCTGCCACATACCAGTGAGAATGTACCACGTTACAAACACGTCTACTGATTCAAGAGCATAAAAGCTGTGTATTAAAGCTGCTGTGGCTACAGATGTGACATCCATAAAGGGTGACATCACAGGTACAGTTACATGGAGTGGTGAGGTAAGAGAGTTGTCTAGCTGATTACAAGGGTACAGGCGAGTGGGAAGTGTGATGCCTCATTGGGAATCAGTAATACACATTCCCATGAAAGGATGCCAACACACAACTGCACCCACACACTCAGGCATTAACACACATGTATTCAGTGACACAGTAGCACACCCGCACACTCACGGACTCATCAACAGAGTAACACACAGTTGCTACTGGTGTGTTGAAGACCCCTGTCTATGTGCAAATCATCATTACAGTACTGTGCACCTACATGACACGCCACAGAGAATACACATGTACAGGTAGTCAGTATGGCCTAAGATCGGTGACATAAACACGGATAGTAGAATGCATTGCCTGGATGGGGGAGGGGTCTTATCAGTTCAGTATGGTAACATACATCCTCACCCCAGGGACCAGACATCCCTACATACACACACTGTGGCATTCAGTATTGGATACACTTATGACACGCACATACAGATACCGCACATGTGTGAGATACACACCCCTGCCTATGTCCTGCTTTCTACATTGCAGTCTGCACAGATGTGTACACTAATGTACAGGAGAGTGAGTAACAATTGAGATGTATTCCCCAACATACGTGACATATATGGACACACATGCAACCATACATGCCAGTACTGTGAATCTCAGACCTGCCTAGCTCATGATATGTATGACAGACGTACAGCAGTATTGCACACGTTACAAACTGTACTGATGCTTCCTGTGGCAACAGTGCCGATATATGCACACGGGACGTCTTAACTATTAACAAGTGTCAAGTGATTTACCTTTGCTGTCACCCTGACTGCTGTCTAAGTTGTGTGTTATGTCCTTCAATTAACGAAAGCATTCCTTACTGGTTACAAAGATTATTATAGGATTACTTGTGACACACCTGTGAGCTGTCCACAGCAAACATCCATCTGCAAAGATGCCCCACCACTTAGTTATTTCCACACATCTGTCCATACCTGAGGTACATCTTTCCATACATTCAGCATATCACCATATACAGTTGGCAATGTTGAGGCTGCATTGCAACTGCATGATGTACTAGGATACGCATCACCTGCATTCATCAGCAACTGCACACACATGCTATCTGAATGCACAGCACTATGTGTATAGGTATGTAGGTCCTACAATCCTGGCATTTAGCCATGTTTGTAGGCATTGCAATTGGTGGACATGTGTAATGGCTTACATGACACATGGACTGTTGTATAATATGATGGGTGCAATGGATGACCGGTACAGAAGTAATGTTACCTCTGTCAACATTGATATCACACCTTATGTACTGTTGGCATTCAGCAGCCATGGACCTATATTCCATGTGCATGTGTGTAATGGCTGTAGCCACCCGTTTGCACAAAGGACAACTACAGCTATGCTATCTACATGTATGTTGTTTGTGTGTGTGTGTGTGTGTGTGTGTGTGTGTGTGTGTGTGTGTGTGTGTGTGCGTGTGCGTGCATGCGTGCGTGCATGTGTGCATGTGTGTGTGTGTTTGTGTGTATGGCATGTACATACCCAGGGCAGGTACATGTATGTCATATACATACATGAGGGTGTGTACTGGCGCACAGCAACAGTCATCTGCTAATGGTGGAAAGTACCGAGGGCCCCTGGCATGTATACAGTTGACCTGGTTACAGACAGTGGTGTCACTGCATTGCATAACACATGATGCAACTGTGTCAGTACATGGGTACTCTCTAAAGTTGATGTAGAGCTTGGTACAGTACACAAGTCAAGGGTCACATTGTGGTGTACTCTTATATTTCCTACAATATGTATGGATGCGTGTTGGTGGTCCGAAAGCATGGTGGTGTCTGAGGTTTGCATCCTAGAAGACAGCATGTGACACTGTGTCCTGCATATGACTCATCTGTGATGCCTTTCGTGTGGGGACCGATCAGTACATGTGAGTAGCCTTTATGTATGTGGGGACACCACCTGGAGAGGTCCGTACCTGTGTTATGGCGCACATGTCTGGTTCTGAGGTATATGGTGGTAGTGCTAGGTTCTGAGGTATATGGCAGAAGTGCTATTGTGCACTACAGAGCAATCAGCCAGGTGTTCCTCACTGCACAGATGTCAGTACTCCCCATTGTTGGATCTACAGTGACCAGCTGTGATTATGGATGCTACACATCTAGCACAGGTTAGCATAAGAAAACAATGCAGTTGTCCTGTAGGTGTATAGGAGTTATCCTGTGTTTAAGGCGTTTGCCTTGGAATGGCACTGTGTGAGTGGATGCGACTTGGGTATTATCCCCACTCCCTTGAATCATGGATGCATGTGATATGTGTCAAAGGCCTGTCTACTGTCAGCCATGTCATCCCAGAATGACAGCAGACGTTGTATAAAAGACCGGTGTCAAATATATGTAGAGCAGCATTCCTGCTAACAATGACAGCTACTAACACCAGAGTCCACTACAATGTGTTCTTTTCATCTACCTGTAATAGCATGGCCACTGTGGCCTTCCGTGTTTAGCATCAGAGTGCATCTCAGTCAGCCCTGTACTACTAAGTGTATGAGCATGCCCAGTATATCCTTGTGTAGATGGGCACATAGTAGTGCATTCCGTCCAGCCCTGTGCTACTGTGTGAGCATGCCCCCTGTGCTACTAAGTGTATGAGCATGCCCAATATATCCTTGTGTAGATGGACACATAGCGCATTCTGAACAGCCCTGTGCTACTGTGTGTGAGCATGCTCAGTGACACCTTGTGTCAGTTATGTGCCTCTGTATATGGGCATGGCCACTGTAACCCTGTATAGTGGTAGTAGTCGTCCATTACACAATGGGCATACTCCAGGTCAGGATGGATTCCTACTTTAAACACACAGTTTCACGGGTATGTACATCTTAACTGCCAGCATCCCTGTTGATGTCCGCATTCCCAGAAGGTTATAATGACAGCCTTGAAATATGTAGTCTGTGTGGCGTGACTCGTAAGTATGTAGTATTTTAATAATAATCTATAAATAGGCAGGTGTTCTCTTCCCACCACTGACGTGTGTGTATGTCTCCCCATTTGCCAGAGGACTGTAAATTGCTTTTAGACTGCTCACACTCCATACAATTCGTATACCCACTTTTGGCAGGGCAGATGATGACACCCACCTACAAATACATCTCTGGGAGTGCTGTGTCCCAGTAATCTTGGTAGCGCATTCTGTAACTGTGTAATGTTGTAGTGTAATAAAGTAGTTAGGTCGGTGTTCTAGTCCCAGACATGCCAAGTGTGTGTGTGTGTGTGTGTGTGTGTATGTGTGTCCATTTGCCTGAGGCTTGAGTAATGCTGGGAGTGGGAACAGACAGGTACATATCTGCTTTTGTGCAGTCCCGGATGTGTTGCGTTGGTGGCTCACTAAGGGGTTACGAAGCCAGATACATCACAACATACTCCTGTTATCCTCACCCCTGTCCCTCAGGTGCATGATCCTTGTATGCACATCACACCTACATGGTCCAGGTACATGTGATGAAGATGATCCCATCATGCACACCACACTACCGGTCCTGCTATGGTTACCCCATTTACCTTTATCATGATGATGATGTTGCACACAGCACCTTGCAAGAGTACTGTTCACACATAATGATTGCACAGGTACTGTTGTGTTAATGTACATTATGTGCACAGAGTGATGTATATGGCCAATGTACAACTATGTGTGTGTATGACTGACACATGTCTGTCTAAGGGAGTCTTGTGATCACATAGAGCAACACCACTACATAATACAGGCATCGTTGGTGTTTTCCGTTTCATTCATTTGTAATGCTTTGTTGCCACATGGTATGTTCTTGATACATCTCTGTATATGTATGTACCTATATGCTGGACATAAACACTCACATATACATCTACATGATGGGATACATTCCTATACTGTTGAATGACTGCGCTGTATGATATGTTTGTCGTACTGTCTACTGTCTGTATATCTGCCATGGCATATTGGTAATACACATTAGCAGTGTGCACAGGGTCCTGGTTCAAACCCTTGCAAAGGACATTTATTTGGTTACATGGCCGAACAAGCTCATTGGATACAGAGGGAGTAAGGCACATTAAAGCAGTTCGGAGCGGGTGTGAGTGGGTTTGCACAGTGTTAAGCACTGCTGACCTCTGGTTACAGCTTCTTACACTCGGTTAGTCTCTACATTTCTTTATCAATGCATACTGGTAGCCAAACATGCTTACACCTGCTCGCTCCCATACTTGCAAATGCATCGACACTGGTGCTTGCATCTGTCACTCACACCCCTGGGTGAGAGCGAGGACCACAATATTACCTTGTGATGCCTATTACATAGGACTACATGAATGCAGTGTCGGGATTGGCTGCCCATTAGGCGACGGCATCGCGTTCGACTGTACGGAATCAGTGGCCTGTCCAGTGAATCAATCATATTTGTGTGTACCTCATACAACGTGCTCCCACCTTGTGATGGCTATTGCATTGAACTACATGAATACAGTATCGGGAATGGCTGCCTATTAGGCGATGGCATGGCATTCGACTGCATGGAATCAGCGGCCTATCCAGTGAATCAATCATATTTGTATGTTCCTCATACAATCTGCTCCCACCTTGTGATGCCTATCACATCAGACTACATGACTACAGTCATAGCCGGCCTTAGGCATAGGCCAACTAAGCGGCCGCCTAGGGTGCCACTTTAGTAGGGGCACTTTACCGGTATTTATTTGGTGTAGGTAGACCAGGATGGGATCACTGGGTGGTGTGGTGGGGGGTGCCATTGTGCCCTTTGCCTAGGGCACCAGTTGACCTAAGGCTGCTCCTGACTACAGAATTGGGAATGATTTTATGGAAATCGTTGGATAGGGATGGTTTTAGCAAAAAAAATATTTTCCATAAAATCATATATATATATATATCTATATCTATCTATATATATATATATATATCTATCTATAAATATATATATATATAAATATATATAAATATATATATATATATATATATATATATATATATATATATATATATATATATATATATATATATATATATATATATATATATATATATTTCATATTAACATCAATTGTGATTTTAGGGTTTTTAATAACAAAAACAACATGCAGCTATTTATATTTGTTCTTTTGGTATTATAACAGTATATTATTTTTGTTTTTGCTGTATCTCTAATAGGTAGTACTGTTCAATAACTTTTATTACACACAATGTTTTTTGCAGTGTTGCATAGATTTTCTACTGAAGCCTAGCCCTTTTAATTATAACTATATGCAATTAATTATATAATTGATCAATTCTCAACCAATGGGTTGATAATACTGTGATATATAATGCAAGATTTGTCAATGGTAACTGGATTCTGAGGAAGTCTCCGGTGCAGGAGATGAAAGCGCTAAATCAGTTACTTTTCTTTTTATGTGTCTAAAGTACTTTATTTTATGTATCTTACGTTTGGTTACCATAAATCTATTAAAATATCCATTTGAGATCGATTTTTGGATTACCTAAGCAGTGTGGTATGTGGGTAAAGGGACAGCCTTTATTGAATCGGAGCAACATTGTTAAGTATTGGATTCTATCAACTTACTAAGGTAGTCGGCGGAACATACGCTTTCTCTACTATCAGACCTCTCATACAAATGGGGAAGAATGAACACTGAATCAGGGAGACTGCATAATGACCTCAGGGACACATTTAGAGGGTTGGTGTTATTAACCTGACACATTGACGGACCCAGAACACATATGTATTCATACACATTGTCTGAGGTACATGCTGTTTATGACTCTTACATGTTGTCATTATTCATTACTTGTATTCTGCCACCTTTCCTCCTAATATCACTAGTTCTAGGAGGGTTTAGTTGGGACTGTGTTAGATTCTGATTTGTAATCACAGACATTCCTGGTAATCGGGGACAGTTCAATGAAATGGTCCCTATGTGTTCCTCCAATGGTTTATGGACCATCCAGTAGATGTTCTCTTAAGGTTTGGGAGATATGGGCATCTGCTATACCCACATCGGACTATTACTTACACCCAAGGGGCAGTCCAAATACGTGTATGCCAGCCAACACCTGCATGCCTAGGCCCATAATCACATACCCATAGTTCCCCTACCTGCCACTACTCTACAGCACTCATCCTTACTGTGGGCACAGGTGGGTGCAGGCGGGATATGCAAACACCCCTACACACTGCCCACTCTCCCCGTGTCAGGACACATGTCGTACATTGTGTCAACCCATGTGTTATCAGGTTTGCACAACCTACTGTTCCGTGTACAGCTAAATCCTGGTCACAGTAGTCTTTACTTGCATTGCCTGGAAGACCAGAATTTTTGGTGTCCCACAAGGGATGTCGTTGTCCATGTTTAAAGTGTAGACCTTGTAGATCTCTCCCACTGGTAGTTTCCTGCCGGTGGTCTGGGAAGCAGTGTTGTATTTACCTTTATTGCATGTCTGTATGTCTCCCCGGCCTAGCTGGGGGTGGGGTGGGAGGTAGACGTTTGTTGACTGGACCTCCCACCAACATATGCCCGGTCTGAACATATGTTACCCGTAACTGCTGTAACATAACCTAGGTATACACATGTGTATATTTACTGTAATATATATATATATATATATATATATATATATATATATATATATATATATATATATATATATATTTACATTAATATATACAGATATAACTGCATATGTATTCATACATGTATAATCATATCTTGCTGTCTATACACACATATATATATATATATATATATATATATATATATATATATATATATATGTATGATTATATATATGTACATCTGTGTGTCAATATATTCCCCGCTCATACGCACTTACACATGCGTAATGGTGTTTATATATGCTTCACCAGCATACTAGTGCCTTATTCATTATAACACCAACACTTCACTCCAGTTATCTTGTAATTGGTATGCAGCACGTTATACAACGGACAGATGTCACTATATGTTCATGTACAGATTACCGATGGCAATTGGAATGTGATAGTGTGATTCAACATGTCCCTCTTCTGCACAGCCTATTATTCCATCTACTGTCGATGTTTGTATGGCACATTCATATTATTTATGTCAACAAATGGAATGCATGTGTTACAGAATTTGTACTTCAACATATTGTTGTCTGCATGTGAGTATGCATATATACCTATTACTACCTAGCTGACCTCCACGGGGCAGTCCATTAGAACCAGCACATCCAACCCTGGCATGCCTGGATCCATAATTGTATACCCATAGTTCCTCCACCCCTCCCTTGTTGAATTTACACGTGTAACATCTATTATCCACATGTTATCGTAGCCATGACACACCTTTACACATTGCCCTCTCCAGAGCTTTTAGGGCCCTACACACATTTTGTCCTGCCTTGTGTATTCACAGGGTCCCCTGCCATGTATATTTGCACATACATGCGTTTCTTGGGATTATGGAATCCGTCCATTTACGCTTTCCAATTTTTGGAGGTCCCAGCATGGGACTACATTCAGTCTGTGTGTAAAGTAGACTTACCAATTCAACGATGTTACTCCAAGTGGTAAAACCCTGCCTGTGGTGTGAGTAGCAGTGCTCAACTCACTCCTGGGCAGCTTTTTATGACATACGCTGAAAGCACTATATAATACCAACATAGCCCTTGATTCCCTTCACATCCCTTATGTATGCTTTATTGTTGCAACTTCCATTCTTTATATATATATATATATATATATATATATATCTATCTATACACACATATATATGTGTATGTGTGTGTGTGTGTGTGTGTGTGTATATATATATATATATATATATATATATATGTATATTATATATATATATATATATATATATATATATATATATATATATATTTCATGTATGTAGATATATATCTATACACACATATATATGTGTATGTGTGTGTGTGTGTGTATGTATATATATATATATATATATATATATATATATATATATATATATATATATATATATATATATATATATATGTGTGTGTGTGTATATATATTATATCTGTTCATACAAACATACATTTTCTATGGTGGGAGCTGCTTACACCCGCGCAGGTGCACTCGCCTATGTTTACTGTGCGTTACACATGTTTACTGCCGCTTACTTGTGCCTTATTCATTATGACAGTAGCACTTTGATTGAAAGGATCTGGTTAATAGTCCCTTCCGATACACACGTTCAGCTTTACATGTTTAAATGTCGGCTTTACAGCAGAGAAACATTCATTCCACATGGAAAATGATATGTTCTATTGTCAAACTTGAACTGTGAATGCCTTTTCATTAGGCGGATGCTCTAACCACTACACTATTAGTGTTCTGCTTCATTTATATGTACACCCATGGTTCATAGTTACCCGAACACACGCCTCATCACTTCACTTAAACAGCAGGCATCCATTTTATTATTGGGGGAACTGCACTACTACACATACGCCATTTCCTATTCCCTACTACTTTGGACCCGTGCCGCATGTTGACTCACTCCGAGGATATTCAGACCTCCAAAGCCTATAGTCCTGGCACATACATGTGTTTGATTGTCAGGGTGTTCATATGGTCATCTGGGTTTAGGCTTGTCCAACTGGGGACCGGGACTGCCCTGTACCTAGCTGAAAGTCAGACTTAGCATGGGAAGATTGTTCGTTCCACTTTTAGCATCCTACCTGTGGTTTGGGATGCAGCTGTGTGCTCACCTATGGCCATCATGCTATATAACAGCACTAAATATTACAGAGATTTCCTCTGCTGATTCTTTTTAAATTCGTTATAACTGCTATATTGTGACCATGTTCATTATTCATATCTACATATATATATATATATATATATATATATATATATATATATATATATATATATATATATATATATATATATGTCTGTGTGTGTGTGTGTGTGTGTGTGTGTGTGTGTGTGTATCTATATATGTATATGTGTGTGTGTGTGTGTGTGTGTGTGTGTGTGTGTGTGTGTATATATATATATATATATATATATATATATATATATAAAATGATATATATATATATATATATATATATATATATATATCTATATATATATATCTATATATATATATATATATATATATATATATATATATATATATATATATATAGGTCTGTACATACACATGCAAATACACCTAAATGCTTATTTACATTTCCCATACTGTTGAATCACCGCCACTTACCGTTGCACATACACGCTTGCATACCCGCTGACATCTATGGTTGCCACCTTTTCAAATGGCCAAAGTGGGGCATTTTCGGGACACACATCAGATTTTACAGGCCGACACATACCCATGGTCAGTACAAAGGTTGGAAATTTACTTATTTGCCTAAATGAAAGCTTATTCTTTTAGCAGTTTAGTTGCTAATTCTGTTTCTTGTAACATTTAAGTATTTTACATACAGAAATAACTGTTTTATGCAACTGTTACATGAAATATGGGACATAAGTATTTCCTACAATCACAGCACATTTGCCATTGTATTATATTTGGTCAGGACACAAGTGCCCAAAAAGGAACTGTCCCTTGCAAAGTGGGACAGGTGGCAACATTACTTACGTCTGCTTTAAAGCGCCTTAATCACCCTATATCCGACTGTTACTATGCAAATGTGTAAGGTATATTTTCCCGATAATGCACGTGGGGAGACGTGCATCATGGTCAGGTGTTTAATCACGGGTAATAGGTTCTGCAGGACCGGCTGGAGGCTGAGCAGTCTTGTGGACAACTACTGCTCATACAACTTGTGTCCAGATGTATACAGGACTAGACATCGTGTTGTGACACCAAGTCTAATGTTTAGAACAGATACTTATCCCATGAGGGATATCCAAAAATTGTGGGGACTGATGACCTTCTTTGGCTTTACGGAGATAAGGTAGAGTTATACATGCAAGGGATACATAGAGTTATACATGCAAGGGATACATAGTTTGCAATCCTGAGACTGCCTAGGGTGAGACTGCCTACTAGATATGGGTAGGGGTCACTATGTGCAGATATGGCTGCGCCTATCTAGTAACCTGAGTATGGGTGGTGTTGGTGGACATTCAGGAAGGGGGGGTGGTGTGCTGTGAAGGGGATGATAGGTATTCAATTATGTATCCAGGTGTGTTGGGATCGGATGGCTCAGTTCAGGCCAGACCATTATGTGGGTATGTGCCGGTAATGTTTCTGTACATGTGTATTGCACTTTTTAATGTTCATATGTTTGTGGGAGGGATTGTATTGCAGATGTGAATATTTGTTCTTTGGTTATCTTCCTGATTCACCCACTGCTCCCTCGTAGACCTCCAGTTCACCTATTGTGCATCCAACCCAGTCTCCCCTTGGTGAATTATTACATTACCCATCACCCCCCCATATTCCACAGACATCATCCATCCCTTCTCTAGCTGATGGCCCATGGCACAATCAACAAAACACATTGCGTACACTACATATCTCTGGTACCAATATGGTTGTGAGGACTACCCTAGCATTTCTGATCATCCACATGCTGTACTTCATGCACATAGGTACATGCAAATACTTATCATTCATGACATGGTAGGTAGACCCTGGTAATACCCGTTTATCTATGAGCCGTCCTGACAAGTACGACTTGGACCGCGAATGGGCAGATATTGGGCGAATGTTCTGACCATTGGTAGGATTGCCACCTTTTCATATGACCAGGATGGGACATTTTTGGGACACACATCAGAGTTTACAGGCCAACACATACCCACGGTCAATACAAAGGACAGTACTTTAGTTTTATGCCTAAATATAAGCTTTTTTTTGTTGTAGCGGTGTAGTTGCTTATTCTATTTCGTTTACTTGCTTATTCTGTTTCTTGTAACATTTAGGTATTTTATATATGGAAATAAGTATTGTATGGGACTATTACATAAAATTGGGACATAATTATGTCCTACAATCGCAGGACATTTGACATTTATAATGGTTTTGGTATGGACACACCTGCCTAGAGGGGGACTGTCCCTCATAATGTAGGACAGGTGGTAACCCTAACCATTGGGTAGGCTTAGCAATTGGCGGTGCGCTAACATGATGCATTTCACTTCCACTTGGTATACTATCGACACTAGAATGGAATACAAGCACGGGGTTTTAAATATCATTTGTTCAAGGGACAGGGACTCAAAATTCAGCTACATGCCTTTGTGTTTACTTTTTATTTTGGTATTTGCAAAACTGTCTTGTATGCTTTGCATACATTTCAGTATCCATGGACACTGACAGGAGTGATTAGTATTAGAGGAAGGCTGTACTAGACAGCATTTAAGGTTGTGCATATGTAGCCGACATGTTCACACCTCCGTGCAGTGCTTGGACACGCTCCCTGCACTAGTACACATTTTCTATGCATGTGGCCATTATGGCAGCGTGCTTTCATTAATATGCATGTGGTGCTGCTGCGTCATCTCTATGCCGCACGGTCGGTGCAAGGCTAACGCCGTCCTTGCGCTGAGCTACATGAATCCCGGGGATTGTTTATTTCATGATGTTTTGTATCCTAACACAGTGAAGCATGATATTTTATCATGAATGCTAATAGGGTATTACCCGTTCATCATTGACACTGCGCTACATTGATTCTAGAACATTCATTGAATGTAGTCAGTTAAAGCTGTTATTTTATCTGTTGTTTAATGCCATTACTTTATTAGATCACTTAATTTCAAACTGAATAATTTGTATATAATTTAAATGGAGTAACCCATCTAGTGGGAATGGTTTAATCAGTTGCATCACAGTCCAACACAGGGAGGCATATCCGAAGTACAGAAACTTTTTAATAACAGAGCATGGCTGAAATTCTACTGCTTTTGCATATTTATTACTTTGTCACATTTCACATCCTAAAGTATTATGTAGGATGACACTACATAAAAGATACTTCTTCATATCTTTGAACATTTAAGAGACATTAGACAGAATGCTCACACTAATCCTGCTGCAGAATATTTACACTGGCTTTCTGGAAGACTCCTTATGCTGCATCTGATGGAGGATTAGAAAAACATTACAGAAAAGGGAGCTTGGCTTATTTTGAAGTTCTGCACATTAGAAACAGGAGCTTACAGAATGGATTTCTATGAAAGAGTTTTCTATGAGACTGGAACTCTATGCATAATATATATATATGTCTGTGTGTGTGTGTGTGTGTGTGTGTGTGTGTGTGTGTGTGTGTGTGTGTGTGTATCTATATATGTATATGTGTGTGTGTGTGTGTGTGTGTGTGTGTGTGTGTGTGTGTGTGTGTGTGTGTGTGTGTGTGTATATATATATATATATATATATATATATAATGATATATATATATATATCTATATATATATATCTATATATATAAATATATATATATATATATATATATATATATATATATATATATATCTATATATATAGGTCTGTACATACACATGCAAATACACCTTAATGCTTATTTACATTTCCCATACTGTTGAATCACCGCCACTTACCGTTGCACATACACGCTTGCATACCCGCTGACGTCTATGGTTGCCACCTTTTCAAATGGCCAAAGTGGGGCATTTTCGGGACACACATCAAATTTTACAGGCCGACACATACCCATGGTCAGTACAAAGGTTGGAAATTTACTTATTTGCCTAAATGAAAGCTTATTCTTGTAGCAGTTTAGTTGCTTATTCTGTTTCTTGTAACATTTAAGTATTTTACATACAGAAATAACTGTTTTATGCAACTGTTACATGAAATATGGGACATAAGTATTTCCTACAATCACAGCACATTTGCCATTGTATTATATTTGGTCAGGACACAACTGCCCAAAAAGGAACTGTCCCTTGCAAAGTGGGACAGGTGGCAACGTTACTTACGTCTGCTTTAAAGCGCCTTAATCACCCTATATCCGACTGTTACTATGCAAATGTGTAAGGTATATTTTCCTGATAATGCACGTGGGGAGACGTACATCATGGTCAGGTGTTTAATCACGGTTAATAGGTTCTGCAGGACCGGCTGGAGGCTGAGCAGTCTTGTGGACAACTACTGCTCATACAACTTGTGTCCAGATGTATACAGGACTAGACATCGTGTTGTGACACCAAGTCTAATGTTTAGAACAGATACTTATCCCATGAGGGATATCCAAAAATTGTGGGGACTGATGACCTTCTTTGGCTTTACGGAGATAAGTTAGAGTTATACATGCAAGGGATACATAGAGTTATACATGCAAGGGATACATAGTTTGCAATCCTGAGACTGCCTAGGGTGAGACTGCCTACTAGATATGGGTAGGGGTCACTATGTGCAGATATGGCTGCGCCTATCTAGTAACCTGAGTATGGGTGGTGTTGGTGGACATTCAGGAAGGGGGGGTGGTGTGCTGTGAAGGGGATGATAGGTATTCAATTATGTATCCAGGTGTGTTGGGATTGGATGGCTCAGTTCAGGCAAGACCATTATGTGGGTATGTGCCGGTAATGTTTCTGTACATGTGTATTGCACTTTTTAATTTTCATATGTTTGTGGGATTGTATTGCAGATGTGAATATTTGTTCTTTGGTTATCTTCCTGATTCACCCACTGCTCCCTCGTAGACCTCCAGTTCACCTATTGTGCATCCAACCCAGTCTCCCCTTGGTGAATTATTACATTACCCATCACCCCCCCATATTCCACAGACATCATCCATCCCTTCTCTAGCTGATGGCCCATGGCACAATCAACAAAACACATTGTGTGCACTACATATCTCTGGTACCAATATGGTTGTGAGGACTACCCTAGCATTTCTGATCATCCACATGCTGTACTTCATGCACATAGGTACATGCAAATACTTATCTTTCATGACATGGTAGGTAGACCCAGGTAATACCCGTTCATCTATGAGCCGTCCTGACAAGTACGACTTGGACCGCGAATGGGCAGATATTGGGCGAATGTTCTGACCATTGGTAGGATTGCCACCTTTTCATATGACCAGGATGGGACATTTTTGGGACACACATCAGAGTTTACAGGCCAACACATACCCATGGTCAATACAAAGGACAGTACTTTAGTTTTATGCCTAAATATAAGCTTTTTTTTGTTGTAGCGGTGTAGTTGCTTATTCTATTTCGTTTACTTGCTTATTCTGTTTCTTGTAACATTTAGGTATTTTATATACGGAAATAAGTATTGTATGGGACTATTACATAAAATTGGGACATAATTATGTCCTACAATCGCAGGACATTTGACATTTATAATGGTTTTGGTATGGACACACCTGCCTAGAGGGGGACTGTCCCTCATAATATAGGACAGGTGGTAACCCTAACCATTGGGCTAGGCTTAGCAATTGGCGGTGCGCTAACATGATGCATTTCACTTCCACTTGGTATACTATCGACACTAGAATGGAATACAAGCACGGGGTTTTAAATATCATTTGTTCGAGGGACAGGGACTCAATATTCAGCTACATGCCTTTGTGTTTACTTTTTATTTTGGTATTTGCAAAACTGTCTTGTATGCTTTGCATACATTTCAGTATCCATGGACACTGACAGGAGTGATTAGTATTAGAGGCAGGCTGTACTAGACAGCATTTTAGGTTGTGCATATGTAGCCGACATGTTCACACCTCCGTGCAGTGCTTGGACACGCTCCCTGCACTAGTACACATTTTCTATGCATGTGGCCATTATGGCAGCATGCTTTCATTAATATGCATGTGGTGCTGCTGCGTCATCTCTATGCCGCACGGTTGGTGCAAGGCTAACGCCGTCCTTGCGCTGAGCTACATGAATCCTGGGGATTGTTTATTTCATGATGTTTTGTATCCTAACACAGTGAAGCATGATATTTTATCATGATCGCTAATAGGGTATTACCCGTTCATCATTGACACTGCGCTACATTGATTCTATAACATTCATTGAATGTAGTCAGTTAAAGCTGTTATTTTATCTGTTGTTTAATGCCATTACTTTATTAGATCACTTAATTTCAAACTGAATAATTTGTATATAATTTAAATGGAGTAACCCATCTAGTGGGAATGGTTTAATCAGTTGCATCACAGTCCAACACAGGGAGGCATATCCGAAGTACAGAAACTTTTTAATAACAGAGCATGGCTGAAATTCTACTGCTTTTGCATATTTATTACTTTGTCACATTTCACATCCTAAAGTATTATGTAGGATGACACTACATAAAAGATACTTCTTCATATCTTTGAACATTTAAGAGACATTAGACAGAATGCTCACACTAATCCTGCTGCAGAATATTTACACTGGCTTTCTGGAAGACTCCTTATGCTGCATCTGATGGAGGATTAGAAAAACGTTACAGAAAAGGGAGCTTGGCTTATTTTGAAGTTCTGCACATTAGAAACAGGAGCTTACAGAATGGATTTCTATGAAAGTGTTTTCTATGAGACTGGAACTCTATGCATAATAAACAGTTATACAAATGAATAATACAGTTTCTGTTTAAGAAGAGAATGTCTGCAAATCTATACCTCCAAGATAATTTAACTGAGCTCCTAAAATAACTAGTGTGATTTTGTTTTTTACAAGTAGCTCTGATATCATTTGTGAATAAAGAAACTTTGTCTACAGAAGAGTCGATGATGGTTACAAGCTTCCAAACATCTGTGGACTTGTTCAACCAAAGACTTCTAATACCAGTTTGACATCTGAGATATAAATGTCAAATTGAAGTGGTTCCAGAACAGAGTCCTTGGATAAACAAATGGTGATGAGGCTTTTATGGAATAGTGTGCTACCACCTCTAATTGAGTGGCCTTTTTCTATAAGCCATTTGGAAATGCAAACGGTTACATTGAGATTGGTACTGAGTTTGACCAGTTTGTCAGTGATGCCAAAGTGATGTATAGAAAAAGGCCTTAGCTATTAAGTTAAGATGTGTGCATGGAGTTACACATATCCAGTGTTTCTGCAACTCTTTTAAAGAAGTCAACTAGATTTAATTGTCATGATCTACCTATTACAAAGCCTTGATTTACATTCACGGAATGTATTTCCATTGTTCCCTGTTTTAGAGATCCATGATGACTCATTCCATCACCTTACAAATGATGTTGGTGAGGATGGGAAGTCTATATTTCCCAGGGTCTGTGGTGGAGCCCCCTTACCTATACTCTGATTTGAATCTCTAGTAAGAGAATAATCAAATATTTATCTCTGTTATAAAAAATACACTGGATAATCAATTGCAATCAATTGTATTACATACCTAGTCAAATAGGTTTCAATAATGAACATATATAACTTATAATCACAATATAGTACAATAAGAGGAAAGCAAACTCAGATCATTCTCTCTGATAAAATCACTGCTACTACTGCTCATTTCCAAAATGGATGTATCTGCTTAGATGCAATACCATCACCAACAGTTTCACTAGATACTGTTGTACTTTGCATTTTAACATTACATTTCTACCAGAATCCCACCAGCCCTTAGTCTTATATATGGATTAAGCTTGGATCACCTCCCAAACTTCATCAGCCAGTAACAGAGCATCAAACATCTGCCTGATCTATTGAAAAAAGATACTACTGCTTCCTGGACAATACTCTATAAATATCTCTGCAATACTCACCATGTTCCTTATCAAACAGTCTCCTACCTTAGGTCATAGCCCTGCAATTATTATTGGAGTCCTTTGTTTAAAATTACTAATGCCCTTTTGGATTCTGAAAATCTATAAAAAAAAATAACACTAAGTGATTCTTGCACAAAAACATATTTATCATCAAAAATACATTCAGGATATTCCCCAGGATTGATGAAGATCAGTGCAAGGATGGCGTTAGCCTTGCGCCGACTGTGCGGCGTAGAGATGGCGCAGCAGCACCACATGCATATTAATGAAGGCATGCTGCCGTAATGGCCACGTGCATAGGAAATGTGTATGAGTGTAGGGGGGCGTGCCAAAGCGCTGCACGGAGGCGTGAACATGTCGGCTGCATACGTGCAACCTAAAATGCCGACTAGTACAGCCTGCCTCTAATAGTAATCACTCCTGTCAGTGTCCGTGGATACTGAAATGTATGCAAAGCATACAAGACATCATTGCGAACACCACAATAAGAAGTAAACACAAAGGCACATAGCTGAATATTGAGTCCCCGTCCCTCGAACAAATGATATTTAAAAACCCGTGCCTGTTTTCCATTGTGGTGTCACTAGTTATACAAGTGGAAGTGAAACGCATCATGTTAGCATGCAGCCAATTGCCAAGCCTAGCCCAATGGTTTGGGTTACCACCTGTCCTACACTGTGAGGGACAGTCCCCCTCTAGGCAGGTGTGTCCATACCAAAACCATAATAATTGTGAAATGTCCTGCGATAATAGGACATAATTATGTCCCATATGTTATGTAATAGTCCCATACAATACGTATGTCCGTATAAAAAAAATCTATATGTTACAAGAAACAGAATAAGCAAGTAAATGAAACAGAATAAGCAACTACACTGCAACAACAATAAAAGCTTATATGTAGGCATAAAATTAAAGTACTATCCTTTGTAATGACCATGGGTATGTGTTGGTCTGTAAACTCAGATGTATGCCACGAAAATGTCCTATCCAGATCACATGAAAAGGTTGCAACTCTACCAATGGTCAGAACATTCACCCAATATCTGCCCATTTGCAGTCCAAGTCATCCTGGTCAGGACGACGCATAGATGAACGGGTATTGCCCGGGTCTACCTACCATGTCATGAAAGATAAGTATTTGTGTGTACCTATGTGCGTGAAGTACAGCATGTGGATGATCTGAAATGCTAGTGTAGAACTCACAACCATATTGGTCCCAGAGATATGTAGTGTACACAATGTGTTCTGTTGACTGTGCCATGGGCCATCAACTAGAGAAGGGATGAATGCTGTCTGTGGAATATGGGGGTGGGGGGTGGCGGGAAATGTAATAATTCACCAAGGGGAGACTGGGTTGGATGCACAGTAGGTGAACTGCAGGTCTACGAAGGAGCGGGGGTGAATCAGGAAGCTAACCAAAGAACAAATATACACATCCACAATACAATCCCACAAACATGTGAACATTAAAATGTGCAATACACAAGTACAGACACGTTACCAGCACATACCCACATAATGGTCTGGCCTGAACTGAGCCTTCCAACCCCAACACACCTGGATACATAATTGAATACCCATCATCCCCTTCACAGCACACCATTGCCCCCTTCCTTAACGTCCACCAAAACCAGCCATACTCAGGCTGCTAGATAGGCATGGCCATATCTGCACATAGTGACCCCTACCCATATCTAGTAGGCAGTCTCACCCTAGGCAGTCTCAGGATTGTAAACTATGTATCCCTTGCATGTATAACCCTACCTTACAGCTGTAAAGCAAAGAAGGTCATCGGTCCCCATGATTTTTGGATAGCCCTCATGTGATACGTATCTGTTCTAAACATTAGACTTGGTGTCACGACATGATGTCCAGTCCTGTATACATCTGGACACACATTGTATGAGCAGTAGTTGTCCACAAGACTGCTCAGCCTCCAGCCAATCCTGCAGAACCTACGACCCAGGATTAAACATCTGATTGTGATGCATGTCTCTCCACGTGCATTATCGGGAATATATTCCTTACACATTTGCATAGTGGTAGTCGGATATAGGGTGCTTCAGGCGCTTTACAGCAGACGCAAGTAAGGTTACCACCTGCTCCACCTTGCGAGGGACAGTCCCTTTTTGGGCAGTTGTGTCCACACCAAATATAATACAATAGCAAATGTCCTGTGATTGTAGGAAATATGTCCCATATTTCATGTAACAGTTGCATAAAACAGTTATTTATGTAAAGTACTTAAAGTTACCAGAAACAGATTAAGCAACTAAACTGCTACAAGAATAAGCTTTCATTTAGGCAAATAAGTAAAGTTCTAACCTTTATACTGACCATGGGTATGTATCGGCCTGTAAAATCTGATGTGTGTCCCGAAAATGCCCCGCTTTGGCCATATGAAATGATGGCAACCCGAGACATAACCGGGTATGCAAGCATGTATGCTCAACAGTAAGTGGCGGTGATTCAACGGTATGGGAAATGTAAATCTGCATGTAGGTGTATTTGCATGTGTATGTACAGACTGATATACACAGACACACAAACACACACACACACACACACACACACACACACACACACATATATATATATATATATATATATATATATATATATATATATATATATATATATATATATATATATATATATATATATATATATAAATATATGTAGATATGAAGAATGAACATGGTCACAATACAGGAAAGCTCCGTAATAGTTAGTGCTGTTATTTATCAGGATGGCCATAGGTGAGCACACCTCTGCATCCCCAACCACAGGTAGGATGCTAAAAATGGAACGAACAATCTCCCCTTGCTAAGTTTGACTTTCAACTAGGTACAGGGCAGTCCCAGTCCCGAGTTGGACAAGCCTAAACCCGGAAGACCACATGAACACCCTGACAAACAAACACACGTATGTTCCAGGACTATAGGCTTTGGAGGTCTGGATGTCCTCGAAGTGAGTCAACATGCGGCACAAGTCCAGAGCAGTAGGGAATAGGGAATGGCGCATGTGTAGTAGTGCATTTTTCCCAACAGGAAAATGGATGCCGGCTGTGTAAATGAAGTGATGTGGCCTGTGTTCGGGTATCTAGGCACCATGGGTATACATATAAATGAGGCAGAACACCAATAGTGTAGTGATTAGAGCATCCTCCTAACGAAAAGGCATTCACGGTTCAAGGTCGATAATAGCACATATCATTTTCCTTGTGGAATAAATGTTGTTCTGCTATAAAGCTGACATTTAAACATGTAAAGGTGAATGTGTGTATCGCATGGGACTATTAACCAGATCCTTTCAATCAAAGTGGTATTATAATGTATAAAGCACAAATAAGCACAAATATGCGGCAGTAAACATATGTAATGCACAGTAAGCATAGGCGAGAGCGCCTGTGCGGGTGTATGCAGCTCCCAGCATAGGAAATGTGTTTGTATGTACAGATGTAATATATACATACACGTATATATATATATATATATATATATATATATATATATATATATATATATATATATGGGTCTACTTCTGCCCGACACTCATTTTCCCGACCCCATTTGACTGAAAGTTCATTTGCCCGGCACTTCATTTGCACGACACTTCATTTGACTGACAAGTATTATTAGCAAGAAAATTGAATATGCCCTCTTCCCCACTGTAGTGCGACCCTGGAGTTAGAATATATAGGTAGGGGGGTGTGGGGGCGAAGCCCCCCACTTTATTTCGTATGATATTGTTAACTTTTGATGTAATATTGGTTAGTAAAAGAAAAGTAAGTGGGGGGGCTTCACCCCCCACACCCCCCATTGTGGGGGGCTGTGCCCCCCATGCCCCCCTACCTATATATTCTAACTCCAGGGTTGCACTACAGTGGGGAAGGGGGCATATTCCATTTTCTTGCTAATAATACTTGTCGGTCAAATGAAGTGTCGGGCAAATGAAGTGTCGGGCAAATGAACTTTCAGTCATTTGGTCTTGGGCAAATATATATATATATATATATATATATAGATATGTTACAGTAATTATACACATGTATATACCTAGGTAGGTTGTGCAAGCCTGGTAACACATGGGTTGACACAACGTATGACATGTGTCCTGACATGGGGAGAGTGGGCATTGTGTAGGGGTGTGTTTATATCCCACCTGCGTTCACCTGCACCCACAGTAAGGATGAGTGCTGTAGAGTAGTGGCAGGTGGGGGAACTATGGGTATGCGATTATGGGGCTAGGCATGGAGTGTTGGCTGGCAGACACGTATTAGGACTGCCCCATGGGTGTAAGTAATATTCCGATGTGGGTATAGCAGACGCCCATACCTTCCAATCCTTAAGAGCACATCTACTGGACTGTCCGTAAACCATTGGGGGAACACATAGAGACCATATCATTTAACTGTCCGTGATTACCAGGGACGTCCATGATTATGAATCAGAATCTAACACAGTCACAAATAAACCCTCCTAGTACTAGTGATATTAGGAAGAAAGGTGGCGGAATACACATAATGAATAATGGCAACATGTAAGAGTCATAAACAGCATGTACCTCAGACAATGTGTATGAGCACATATGTGCTCTGTGTCTGTCAATGTGTCAGGTTAATACCACCAACCTTCTGAATGTATCCCTAAAGTCGTTATGCAGTGTTCCTGATTCAGTGTTCATTCTTCCTCATTCGTATGAGAGGTCTGACAGTGAGAGAAAGTGCATGTTCTGCCGACTACCTTAGAAAGTTGATAGAATAATAGGTTTGGGGTTACCACCTGTCCACCTTTGTGAGGGACACTCCCCTTTGGGCAGTTGTGTCCTGCATAATAACAGTAATTAAGGCAAATATCCTTTGATTTAGGGCAAAGATTACCTATATTGTCTGTAGTAGTAGCATAAAACAATTATGTTCCTCTGAAACACCTAAATGTTATAGGTAACAGTATAAGCAACTATAATGCTACAAGAGTAACCTTTTATTTAGGCAAAACAGTGAAGTTTTCCCCTTTCTACTGGCTCTGGGTGTGTTGCCCTGCAAAGTCTGACGTCTCTACATACAGGTCCTATAGGTTTGCCACCTTTCCAAATGGCCAGAGTGGGACATGTTCTGTAGAAATGTCAGACATTCCAGGACTAAACATACCTACAGCCGTGCATAGTACAGGATTACACTTATGTGCACAAATAAAAGCTTAATCTAGTTGCATTTGAATTGCTTATGCTACTTCACATAACATATAGAAGTGTAATATATAAAATAACTGTTGTATGCAATTATTAATGAAATGTAGAATGTAATAATGTCCTGTAATCTGGGCATGTGCTATGTCTTGATTATTTTTGCAGTGTCCCTTACAAAGTGGGAGAGGTGGTAACCCTAAAGTCCTACCTTGGCCAATTGAGAAGGTGGCAAACCTATAATAGGTATGCGGTAGCATGACCAGTCCGACGGATGTGGCTACGACATCCTAACTACTTGTTTGTAATGCAGGGTCTCGGATCCCCTGTATCAGCCAGACAGGAGCAGAGTGTATGTGGACTACACAAATATGTTTAATTCACTGGACAGGCCACTGATTCCATACAGTCAAACGCCATGCCATCGCCTAATGGGCAGCCATTCCCAATACTGTAGTCATGTAGTCCAATGTGATAGGCATTACAAGGTGGGAGCAGATTGTAAAAGGAGCACACAAATACGAATGATTCACCGGACAGGCCGCTGATTCTGTACAGTTGAATGCCATGCCATAGCCTAATGGGCAGCCATTCCCGATACTGTAGTCAGGAGTGGCCTTAGGTCAACTGGTGCCCTAGGCAGGGGGCACATTGGTACCCCCCACCACACCATCCAGTGCCCCCATCCTGGTTTACCTACACCAAATAAATACTTGTAAAGTGCCCCCACTAAAGCGGCACCCTAGGCGGCCACTTAGTTGGCCTACGCCTAAGGCCGGCTATGACTGTAGTCATGTAGTCCAATGTGATAGACATCACAAGGTGGGAGCAGATTGTAAGAGGAACACACAAATATGAATGATTCACCAGACAGGCTGCTGATTCTGTACAGTTGAACTCCATGCCTTCGCCTAATTGGCAGCCATTCCCGATACTGTATTCATGTATTCCGATGTAACAGACATCACAAGGTGGGAGCACATTGTATGAGGTACACACAAATATGATTGTGTCACTGGACAGGCTGCTGATTCCGTACAGTCGAACGCGATGCCGTCGCCTAATGGGCGGCAATCCCGATACTGTAGTCATGTAGTCTGATGTAATAGGCATCACAAGGTAATATTTTGGCCTTCGTTCACACACAGGGGTGTGAGTGACAGATGCAAGCACCAATGCCGGTGCATTAGCAAGTGTGGTATCGAGCGGGTGTAAGCGTGTTTAGCTACCAGTATGCGAGTATTGCATTGGTTAAGCAATGTAGAGGCTAATCGAGAATAAAAGGCTGTAACCAGAGGATATCATACAGCGCAGTCATTCAACAGTATAGGAATGTATTCCATTATGTAGATGTACATGTGAGTGTTTATGTCCAGCATATAGGTACATACATATATAGAGATGTATCAAGGACATACCATGTGGCAACAAAGCATTACAAACGAATGAAACAGGAAGGACCAGTGATGCCTGTATTATGTAGTGGTGTTGCACTATATGATCACAAGACTCCCTTAGACAGACATGTGTCAGTCATACATGCAAATAGTTGTACATTGGCCGTATACATCACTCTGTGCATGTAATGTACATTAATGTAACAGTACCTGTCCAATCATTATGTGTGAGCAATACTACTGCAATGTGCTGTGTGCAACATCATCATCATGATAAAGGTAAATGGGGTAACGATAGAGGGACCGGTAGTGTTTTGTGTACAATGTGGTTGTCCTCCTCATGTGTACCTGGACCATGCAGGAGTGATGTCTATACCAGGATTGTGCACCTGAGGGACAGTGATGAGGATAACAGTAGTATTTTATGATGCATATTACAAGGGTTTCATGTGTACAGTGAGCACGTGTGTGTAATGGACAGCTATGTATAGGCCAGATGGTGTCCTAGGAGCTGAATGGCCTTATGTGTCCATAGGTGGGGGTCAGATGTTGGGGAAGGAATGTAGGTATGGCCATGGAGGATAGGTAGGAGCACAGAAATGACAGCATACAGGGTTGGTATATGACACATGTGGGGGGGATACACCCTGGATGGGGATGGGTCTTCAGCATTCAAAAGCCCATGGGAACAGTGGGATGGAGGTCCCCAGTCATGGGCAACTGCCACTGCACCTACACAGCTGCAAAGGAGGCAGTGCTGGGGGCTGTCCAGGAGGGGCAGCATCACCCTGTAAATGTGACACTCCACCCTTGAACTGGCATATCTGGCTTTGTAACCCCTTAGTGAGCCACCAACGCAACACGTCTGGGACCGCACGATAGCAGATATGTACCTGTCTGGTCCTACTTCCAAGGGTGACATGCTCCATCCTCAGTGGTGGTACCACCAGAAGGTGGTGCAGAGCCAACAGAGGTTGATGTTAATGGCTGGGCCCCAGATGTGCTAGTGCCTGGTGCCATGGTCAGCTGAAGTGGGACAGGAGGATCTGCCGGGACCTACCAATCCATTCAGCCTATGGTGTTGCATTTTAAACCCACATATGGCTTAGTGATAGACAACAGCATACAGGATTACCTGTGACAGTATGCATAGATATCACCAGCAACCCAACACAACAGATGGTATACATTTGCAGAGGGAGCACAACACATGCATATATACCACATGTCAACTGTACAATGTGTAGTAGATGCGTGACAGCAGCTATGAACAGTTGCCCATCACTGGCTTGTCACTGGGAATCACACACAGTGTCAGTCATGCCACTGTCTCATGTGACACATGTCCAGTCAGGGATGCGATGGCAGTAACACATCACTATCATGATGTACTGTCTGCAATCCTCACACCATGCTTCTGCTGTGAACAGAAGTGTGATCAGTGTGTAACACGGGAAACAAATGGTTGCACACACTGACCATTTCACAGATGGCCCTACAGATGGGGTTCCCTCATGAACAGAGCACTGTCATGTCTGTATTATAACATGCAGAATAGCCATTACCACACACATGTTAAGCAGGCAGTAGTCTCAATGCAGCATAGCTACACTTACATGCTGTAGTTGTGTGGCACATCACCCTCCTGTCATTAGGCTATTTCCCACTGTGGAAAATGATTGAGGTACATCCAGATATCATCTGCGATGCCGTGTCAGAACACCACATCCAGGTACCACTCACAGCGACTGTCTTGGCCAGGTAATAACATGTTTCCCTAGATAGTGTACTGTGTTTATCATGGGGATGGCTGTGGGAGCACCATCACAGCTGTACCACATGCAAACAGCTAGAGGAGGACTGCAATAGATGCAGAGGCCATCACCTGACCATTTCCATCTGTTACAATACACATGCTGCTGCTGTGCAGGTGTACACCTTCACATCCACCAGAGAGTGTGTGTGCGGGACAGGCAATGTACATCAGGGAAGGGCTTGGAGACTTAACCATAAGCATCATCTGCCACACGCTGAATAGTACAGGGGCAGACCCCTGACTACTCATTACTATTACATGTGCATGACGTTACTACATGTGCCACAAAGGCGACATGTTGCTGTGCTGTAAGAGCATGTCTGTAGGTGAGTGAGTGCCATCTGCAACAGATATAGTAGACATACATTAGGTGTGGCACACATGTCAGTCCACGTGAACGAATGCCATTGTCACCTTGACCAGACTCTAATGGACACACATTGATACCTTTGCCAGGGTGGCAAATACACAATGTAACTACATAGTATGCCACATCGCAGTAATGCACATGACCACATGCATCACAGGGGATATATGCAGGTTCTATGGACTAGGGCATGTAAAAGTGCTTGACAACTGTTGGTATGCCAACAAGGTTTATACTGGGAGTGACTGTGGTTGGGAGCATCACAACCCACATGCAGACACAGGGTGGCAGTACTGTCATGCAGGTATGCTTTGCTCCATGGGTGTGTAGTGTTTGGCTGTGCAAGATGGCTGTACAAGGCTGGGAGAGGGGTAATCCTTGCCATTGCATCACCCGACAATGGTGTGCAGTGCAGGGGTGTATTGTCTGCAATGTCCCACACAGATGGGTACTGCATTTTCTGGCCTGACATCTTGGTTGCCAATGTGTAGGGCCATAGCTTTGCAATGCATGCCATGTCTGTGTTTGATAGTCCTTCACATGGACATTGTGTGCGATGTGCATGTCCCACAATACTGTACAGTGACATGTACAGGTGTACCTGGTTTGGAAAACATATGTAGTGTACACAGTCTGTTATACCCCGATATGACAATACTGGCCTAGTGTGGCGAAACCAGCTTATAGTGAGCAGGTCAGCCCTGCACCTGCATCGAGAGAATGATACAGGTATTCTGTGGAGTCAATGGCATGGGTCCATACAGGGCACATGTGTACAGCATTGTCTGGCCTTAGTGGATCACATATGATGGCACCACATATGTTGCAGCCATTCAGTGTGGAACATAGTGTAGGCACAATGTCTGCATACATGTCCCTATTGTACCAATTTACAGGGTGCCATGTCCTCTGCAGGCCACTGCAGTCACACCATGCCTACTATCTGTCCTCAATGTGCTTGCTACTAGCAACATAGTAGGATATCCTAGGCAAGGTTGTATGTGCATGGCACATGGGTGCGGAACATATACCGGGTACTAGTAGGGCTGCATACTTAGTTCACCAGCCCTTTTGCCAGATGCATGGGTATGGCTTGCCAACACAGTGCCGTGGCTGACTGACAGCTGTACTCCTCGTGAGGTGAGCAATGTGTCATAAGACGGATACTGTATAGGAAAACTACAAACTCCGCTCCCAAACATGTCCAGTGGTAAGACAATCATGGCCACCTCTACACAGGCTCTAACAGACAAACACACACTTGCCATGTCCTGTATAACCCCTACCATATCACACTGCAGCAACACGCATTTAGGGCATGCGCTACGGTAAATACTACAAAGCACTGTACTTGTCTCACGCAGCCAGACACACACACACACACACACACACACACACACACACACACACACACACACACACACACACACACACACACACACACACACACACACACACACACACAGTTGGCATGTCTGGGATTAGAACACCGACCTAACTACTTTGCTACACTACAGCATTACACAGTTACAGAACACGCTACTGAGATTACTGGGACACAGGACTCCCAGAAGTGTATTTGTAGATGGGTGACATCATTAGCCTTGCTAACGATGGGTATAAGAAATGTATGGAGTATGAGCAGTATAAAAGCATTACGCAGTCCTCAGGCAAATGGACACACACACACACACACACACACACACACACACACACAGTTGGCATGTCTGGGATTAGAACACCGACCTAACTACTTTGCTACACTACAGCATTACACAGTTACAGAACACGCTACTGAGATTACTGGGACACAGGACTCCCAGAAGTGTATTTGTAGATGGGTGACATCATTAGCCTTGCTAACGATGGGTATAAGAAATGTATGGAGTATGAGCAGTATAAAAGCATTACGCAGTCCTCAGGCAAATGGACACACACACACACACACACACACACACACACACACACACACACACACACACACACACACACACACACACTGCAAGTGTGGGACTAGAACACCAACCTAACTATTTTATTACACTACAGCATTATGCAGTTACAGAACACCCTACCGAGATTACTGGGACACAGCACTCCCAGAGGTGTATTTGTAGATTGGTGACATTATCGGCCTTGCTAACGGTGGGTATAAGAAATGTATGGAGTGTGGGCAGTGTAAAAGCAATTTAGAGTCCACACACACACACACACACACACACACACACACACACACGCACCAGTGGCGGGTACGGAACACCTGCCTATTTACAGATTACTATTACAATACTACATACTTACGAATCGCGGCACACAGACTACACATGTCAAAGTTGTTATTATGACCGTCTGGGAATGCGGACATCAACAGGGATGCTGGCAGTTAAGATGTACATACCTGTGAACCTGTGTTTTTAAAGTAGGAATTCATCCTGACCTGGAGTATACCCATCTGTGGAATGAATAACTACTATCACTATACAGGGTTACAATGGCCATGCCCATACACAGAGGCACATAACTGACACAAGGTGTCACTGGGCATGCTCACATATTTAGTAGCACAGGGCTGTTCGGAATGCACTATGTGTCCATCTACACAAGGATATAATGGGCATGCTCATACACTTAGCAGCACAGGCGGCATGCTCACACACTTAGTATCACAGGGCTGGTCAGAATGCACTACTATGTGTCCATCTACACAAGGATATACTGGGCATGCTGATACTCCTAGTAGCACAGGGCTGACTGGGATGCACTCTGATGCTAATCACGGAGGGCCACAGTGGCCATGCTATTACAGGTAGACGTAAAGAACACATTGTAATGGGCTCTGGTGATAGTAGTTGTCATTGTTAGCAGGAATGCTGCTCTACATATATTTGACACCAGTCTTTTACACATCAGCTGTCATTCTGGGATGTCATGGCTAACAGTAGGTAGGCCTTTGTCACATATCACATGCATCCATGATACAAGAGAGTGTGGATATTACTCAAGTCACATCTGCCGACACAGTGCCATTCTAAAGCAAATGTCCTAAACACAGGTTAACTCCCATACACCTAAAGGACAACTGCATTGTTTTCTTATGCTAACCAGTGCTAGATGTGTAGCATCCATATTCACAGCTGGTCACTGTAGATCCAACAATGGGGAGTACTGACATCTGTGTAGTGAGGAACACCTGGTTGAAGGCTCTGTGGTGCACAATAGCACTACCACCATATACCTCAGAACCTAGCACTACCACCATATACCTCAGAACCAGACATGTGGGCCATAACACAGGTACGGACTGCTCCAGGTCATGTACCCACATACATAAAGGCCACTCACATGTACTGACCGGTCCATCCATGAAAGGCATCACAGATGAGCCATGTGCAGGACACAGTGTCACATGTTGCATTCTAAGATGTAAACTTCAGACACCACCATGCCCTTGGGCCACCAACACGCAACCATACATGTTGTATGACATAGAAAAGTACAGCACCATGTGACCCTTGACCTGTGTACTGTACTAAGCTCTACATCAACTGTAGAGAGTACACATGTACTGACACAGTTGCATCGTGTGTTATGCAATGCAATGATACCACTGTCTGTGACCAGGTCAGCTGTACACATACCAGGGGCCCTCGGTACTTTCCACCATCAGCAGGTAACTGCTTCTGTACACCAGTACACACCCTCATGTATGGATATGACATACGTGTACCTGCCCTGGGTATGTACATGCCACACACACAACATACCTGTAAATAGCATAGCTGTTGTTGTCCTTTGTGCAAACAGGTGGCTACAGCCATTACACACATGCACATGGAATGTAGGTCCATGGCTGCTGAATGCTAACAGTACATAAGGTGTGATATCAATGTTGACAGAGGTAACATCCCCTCTGTACTGGTTACCCATCATATCATACAACAGTCCATGTGTCATGTATGTCATTACACATATCCACCAATTGCAATGCCTACAAACATGACCAAATGTCAGGATTGTAGGACCTACATACCTGTACATGTAGTGTTGTGCATTCAGATAACATACATGTGCAGTTGCTGATGTATGCAGGTGGCGTGTATCCTAGTACATCATGCAGTTGCAATGCAGCCTCAACATTGCCAACTGTATATGGTGATATGCTGAATGTACAGAAAGATTTACCACAGTCTGTGCGTGTATGTATGCACACAGTTCTCCCATTTGTCTGGCCTACACAGGGGTATTATTGACAGCTGCAGACTGTACAGGTGAGGTTTTACAGTTCACGGTGTCCAGCCATGGACATGTGACCTGTGCCTGCCAGGGGTTGCACGGGCACTACCAGACAGAGGTGCAGATTGGGTACTGCCTGATGTCACTTGTCCACTGGAACCATGTCCCTGTTGGTACTGTCCCGGCCCACATGCACATGGCCTGCTGTGTCATGGTGTGGACAGCACAGCACCAGATGCACTGCTGCCGCTACCGCCACTATGGGAGTGGGCATGTGAGGTAGCTCGTACACATAGACTTGACACAGGTGATGTAGTAGGCCTACGTCCATGTGCCCAATGCCTCACTCCTACCAGATTTTCAAACACAGACAGCTCATGCTCGCGGATTGTCATTCCACAGTCAAGGACTCCAGCCATGTCACCCAACCATCTATCCAAAGCATCAGCAATTTGCTGTTGAGCATTTGTCATTGCCTGGATGTTGTTGCTTAAAGAATGGACAGCAGCCCTCTGTAGCCTCTGATCTTCTCTGTTGCACCATTCAGCATATGCCTGCACCACCATTACAGCCTGAAACATGCATCTGGTGACACCAACTGCTGTGCTCTGTTGTGCAGCAGCATGTTGGCTAGAGGTCTTTCTATGAGCAGCACTGGCCACGTGCCTGTGTAAGGCACCACCAGTCATTTGGCTGACACCATGATGTGCAGGCACACCTTCCATAGCCCCCACACTTTCATGTTCCAAGCTACCACGCACCCACTGTCCTTCCTCTATGGCCACTGGTGATGGGGATGTGCAGGTATTGGATCTGTGTGCAGGGATGAGGGTGATATAGATTGAATGGCAACCAGTGGCACAGTTTCAGCCCCTGACAACTCTGACTGTGTCTCAATCATATGTTCATCATCACTGCTAGAGTCAGTGGGGACACAAACATCAGATGTACTGCAGGAGGGCAATGCACCTACATCACCTGTGAGGGCAGATAAGAACTGTACATTACAATCTATACAATAGGCACACACACAGACACACACGCATGTGATAGGACAGAAGGCATGCAACATGCATGTGATATGGCAGACGGCATGTAGTGCAGACAATAATAGTGGTAGTTATCATACATCCCTGGGTTGCACACAACAGCATGCATGTGTCATAGCAGACGGCATGCAAATTACACAAATATAGTAGTAGTTAGCATACATCCCTGTGTTGCACCATGTGGACCAGCACAGTTTAACAGTACACCTGCCTGATGTGTGGCATATGACCTTGATAATCACATGTAGTATGACATGTGATCTGCTGACATGTTCAATGACATGCATACATGTTTAACACAATGGTGTCCTGTCAAATATACAGAGGGGCAATGGTGTACCAATGCAGTGTTGTCTGTCTGCTTTACAGATATACTGCACATTTAGCTGATGTGCATGGCCATTACAGGGAATCATGAGGTGTCTCTAGTGATATACAGTGTGAGTTACAGACAGGGTTCATAGCCATGACTGTGTTCAGATACAATACATATATACTGTGGAATGTGACCCACATCACTGAGGTGTACACACACTAAACCATGATGTGGAAGATGTGACACAGGTCACTGCTGGGTATATGGATGACACCCCTGCACATCTGCAACCATATTACTGCAGCCTGGCAACTATGGCCAGACATGGGGAACAAGTCGGTACACCTTGTCCCACATTACATCTGTGTACCACACACATGAGGAGCTAGTATGACATTTATGTCCAACACCAGCAATGGGAATGTACTGTATCTGTGGCCTGATATGGATACTGTACAGGTGACTGCTGTCATGTCGCAACACCCTCAAGATGTTCAACACATTTTATGTGGTGGACTGATGTTACGCCTGCACAAGATGTGCAAAGGCCTGTAGGATGTCTAGTGTTCCACATCTACAATATGACCATTATACAAAGGCCATGGTTGAACCATGTGTAGCCATTGTACGACAGGGTGTACACACAATCACAACACGTCTACTGTGTGTGTTGCTCCATGTCTCTGGCCATCCTCCATGGCCATGTGTGTACATGTGTTGTCCAAATTATTGTGATGGGCATCTATTTCACATGTTTGTGTTGCCCCATATGACATATATGCTCCACTGACAACAGGGTTATGTAGAGAAAGGGTGGTTTGTGGGTTATGTTTTCAGGTTAGGTAGGCAGTGTAGCAGCCTGGCCAATAGATGTCATGGACATGTCAAGATAGCACATCCCATTGTGTGATGTTCATAGCAGGGCTATGATCCACACCGGTGAATCCTGTGTGCTGGCCATCCTCCAGCCCACTGTGCAGTACTGGTTGTATTCACCACATCTTCATAGGTTCATAGGTTCATACTAGGCTATCTGCCCTAAGACATTTACAAGCCTAGCCAGAGTGTGTTCAGCTTTCACCACCCTCTGAACTGATTTTATTGTGCGCTATTTAAGGTTAGTTTACCGTGCCTCTGTCTAGTAGTGACTCAAAGTAATCCCCGGGGTAAACCTACGATCTCCCATCCCCTCATCAAGATTCCTCTTGAAGAGAGTCAGTGAGGGGCTCTGCCTAACATGGACTGGGATTCTATTCCAGAGCAAAGGGAGCCTCTGGGTTAAGAATCTGTCCCTCCAGCATGTCCCATTTATTTCTTTGCTGAGGTTCAAGTCCCTCGAGTGTGTAGCACTAAGGGATTTGGATTTTTTGAGGTGGAGCATGTTTATTAATTCCAGGTTGGACATGGCTTTATACGTCAGGCATAGATCGCCTCTAAGTAGGCGTTATGCAACTGAGTAGAGCTGGAGTTTCTTTAACCGAGCAGCATATGACATGTGTTTGAGTCCCATGATCCTCTTTGTGAGGTACTTTTGGGGTCTTTCTAGTTGCTGCAGGTGTCGGGTAAGATACATCCCAAATGGGGCATTGTATTCAATTATGGGCCTGATGAGGGATGACTAAAGGGGCACAATGACCTCCTTCGATCTAGATGTGAATCCTTTCATGATAAGGTGGGCTATATAGAAGGTCTTTCTGACCACTTTGGCAATGTGGTTGTCAAAGGAGAGATTACTGCAAATTGGGTCCCCAGGTCCCTAATTACTTCTTCCATACTTAATGGATTCCCGCCTATGTGGTAATTTGTGGGCACTTTGTTTTTGCCAAAGGGTATGACTATACACTTTATAGCGTTTAGCTTTAGGCCATGGCTCTGGCACCAGTTATCCGTCTCTATGAGACCCTTTTGGAGGATGCTTGTGTCAGCTGGAGAGTCAATTATGGCACCCAGTTTGCAGTTATCTGCGAACTTGGTCAGCCACAGTCCTCCTGTGTTAGCCTGAACCTCAGAAAACTATATACCGAACAAGAGAGGTCCCAGGACTGAGCCTTGTGGGATGCCACTTGTAACTGGTTTAGAGTCTGACATGGCTCCAGCAATTCTGACTATGTGGGTTCTGTCCTTGAGCCAGTTTGCAACCCATCTTATGACATAGGGGTTTATATGTAAGCTGGAGAGCTTATCTATGATGCCTGAGTGGGTATTGTGTCGAAGGCCTTTGCGAGGTCCAGGTAGGCTGTGTGGACTACCTTCCCCTCATCAGTGGCGTTGGTGACTGTTTCAAAGAAATCAACCAGGTTTAAGAGGCAGGATCTGCCCTTAACAAAGTCGAATTGGGTAGGATCCAGCATCTGCAGGTCCCTAATGTCTTTGTTTATGAGTTCTATGATGATCCTCTCCATAGCTTTGCAGACCAGGCTAGTCAGGCTTATGGGGCGATAGTTTCCAGGGTCCATAGAGACACCACCTTTGTGGAGAGAGACCACTGTTGCTGTACGCCATTCTTTGGGTGCATATCCTGTAGTAAGGCTGAGATTGAACAGAAGCTTTATGTGGGGGTTTAGCTCTTCTTGGAGTTCATGTAGGATGCAGCCCAGGACACCGTCTGGTTCCATTGATGCTGTGTTTTTTGCTTTGGAGAGGGCGGCTCTCACCTGAGCATCTGAGATGTCAGGGAGGCAGCACTCTGCTGGGATAGATATTTGCTCTTTAGGGGAGGAAGGGGGGGAGTTTGCACTGAACCTGTCTGCCAGGATGTCTGTGGGTTCAGAGTATTTTTTGTCATTTTGGACCAACTCTGAGCATATCTGGGAGTTGCCACCCAGGTTCCTAACATAACTAAAGAAGGCCTTGTGATTATCTTTAGTGTCCTGTGCAATTTTTCTCTCGAAGCTGACCTTGGATGATTTTATGAGGGATCGTAGTTTTTTGCTAGTACTGATCAGAGATGCCTTCCCTTTTAGGGATTTTGCTCTATCATGTAGTAGCTTCCTCCTTCTGTTGTACAGCTTATTTATGGCTGGGGTCCACCAGGCAGGACACCTGCCTTTGGAAGATTGGGTCTTGGTTTTGTTTGGGATAGCATGATCCATGCATTCCTGAAGGTGTCCATAGAATGCGTTTAGAAAGGATTCTGCAGTTTGAGCCATAGTTTCCACTGGCCCGGGGGCCTTGAAGGATTCCACCTCGGTTTTGAGAAGTGTGAAGTTAGCTTTTGAGAAGTTTTTCACTGTGGTTTTCTGGGCTGTGTGTGGGATCGGGATGTGGATATCCAGTGAGATTAATTTATGATCCGATCTTACCAATGAGGGGAATACGCCTTTTATGGAGCATAGAGTCCCCATGCTGGTGATTACCAGGTCCAGTATGTTATCCCCTCTTGTGGGGGTGGTGACTAGTTGTTCCATAGCATTTGAGTTTATAAATTTTAGGAACCTTTGGGCTAGGGTGTTGGGGCTTGAGTAATGCTCCCAGTCAATGTTTGGGTAGTTGAAGTCACCCAATATAATGGTGTTTGGAGAGACCTTCATATTCTCCAGTGTTCTTAGGAAGGCCGAGTGGGATTCCTAATTTTGAGAGGGTGGTCTGTAGCATGCTACAAACTGAAAGGCAGTTTTGCCTACTGTTAGCTGCACATGGATGGTCTCCGATGCTTTGTGCAATGCCACTAACCTGTAGGTGTGGATATCTTTGATGAATATGGATACTCCCCCTCCTTTTGTGGTTCGGACCGAGTTTTGGGGAAGAAAAGCATGATATGAGGTATAACCTGGTAGTGCTGGGGTGCTCTCAGGAGCCTTGAACCAGGTTTCTGTCACTGTACAGATATCGATGTTCTCCATACTGAGGAGAGCTTCGAGTGCGTGCATCTTGAGGTTTAGACTTCTGGCATTGAGCAGCATTACCCTTAGTTTCTTTTTCCTTGTGTTGTCTATGGAGGTGGGTTTGTCTTTTGAGCCTTGCCTAAAAAAAGGCACTATGGGGGTGGCAAGAGCCTTTGCCAATATCTGAAAGCCCAGGGGTGACAGGTGCAAGCCGTCCCTAGCGAAGCAGCGTAGCTTGTCGAGCATGTCATCCCAGGCTGACGGACACTGGATCCCCTTTGAATGACACCAGAACTTCAGCCAATTGTTAAAATTGATCATTTTGTCTTTATACTGTGGCATTATTCTTGGTGAGGGTAATATGCTGCTCAAGGTCAGGGTCATACTGGGCTACATGATCAGAGAGCTCCTCTATGTCTCTTTTCATGTAGTCCAGGGAGGTACGTCTCATGTCATTCACACCAGCATGGACAATGACTGAGTCATATTTGTACCTGCTTTGGAGTGACCTGAGTGCTTGTGCTATGTGGCGGATCCTAGTGCCCGACAGGCAGCTCACCATGACCTTCTCCTTGTTTAGCCTGGTGAGCGGGACGTCAGTATGTCTGACAATAGGGTCACCTATTACAAGTGTATCAGATGTGTTGTTTAGCCTTAAGGGCTGTTATTGTTTGGCACACTGACTTTGTGAGCTATGTGTTGCATGTGTTTTGTTTTGGGGTAGCTGTTGTTTCGATGTCTGCTTTGGAGGTCTCTGTTTCTTAGGCAGATTTGTATTTAGAGCCTCTGAGTATGTTTTTGTGTTTATGTGTTTGGTTTGCTTTTGTGTTTGGACTATGTGAGATTGGATTTGTGGTGTGTGAGGTTACCTTCTCCTCCTGACTGGTTATGCCAGTACTGAGTTAAGAGAGCTCAGCCTCCAGTTTGGCTATATGGATGCATCTCTCACATATATTTTAACTTGTTGGGAGGAGGAGAGGATTGTCTGTGTACATGAGGCAGTTGTAACATTGCCTCAAGATTCCCAGATTCACCAGCTGGACTGGAAAGGAAACCAGCAACTGAACTTTGGACATTCTAGAATAGTATAGGGAACTCCTTTATGACTGAATCAAGAAGGACCAATTGGGGACAAGGTACTCAAAGGGAGTATATGAGGATGTAGTGCTTTTAGTTATTAGTGCTAACTTATAGAATTGCTTTTATGAGCTAGTGTATGGCTTTAGATTGAGAATAGGGTGTTCAATTTGAGAGATAGAGCAGTTTCAAGGGAAAAAGTGAAGAGCAGACTTTGTACTAACTTATAAAATTGCTTATATGAGCTAGTGTAGGGCTTTAGATTGAGAATAGGGTGTTCAATTTGAGAGATAAAGCAGTTTTAAGGGAAAAAGTGAAGAGTAGACTTTGTGGAGCCGGGAATGGATTAAACCTGATTAAGCAGCGCTGCCTAATGCTGCACTATGCGTAAAATCACGCAAAGCCTCGCTAAAGTGGGTTTTTATACAGGGGACTTGAAAGAGCTAGAAATTAGCCCGAAACGGCCAATAGACTACAAGATTCTGTGCTGAGATCACTCCTCCAGGGACAGATAGCCTGCTCAAAGCTCCCCACTCCGACTGGTGAACAAAGATGCTTCCTTCTATCCAAGTAAAGAAATGGGCAACACAGGAACTATACTAAAGTCCAGAATACAGCAATGCCTGTATTAGGGACTAGGAAAGGCGGTAAGCAAGGATTTTTTTTTTGTTTTTTCTTTTTTTTTTAAGGCACAAATAGTAGATAAATTACAATAATTGCTTAACACAGGCTAGCACACTTGCGTGAGCAGCCTCAACAGATAAAATTCAACAAACGACAAACTTTAAAGTGCAGGTAAAAATACTTTAGCAAAAACAAGCTTAACAGGCAGAAACAGCAGTTTTAATTTGCGTTTGTCGAGAGAAGACACTCGCAAAGTTAATAGCAAACAAATATACTTAAATCAGTTGGTAGTCGCTCTTTTACGCCTCTCTGCTGCTAGCACCACTCTGCAGGACCAGGAGGAGCTTATGCTGAATTGTAGATCAAATCTGTAGTACATCCCTAAAGTGAACAGCACCTCCACCATTGTATGTACAGCTGTCAACACATCTGGCAATGACAGTTTGTGAGGATTCATGTCGGTGAGATGATTCATATAGTTTGCAATTGCTGCACATGGGTAGTCATTGTGATGCATTGCAGGTCTGACCTGTATATTGTGACAGGACCACACATTATGTGTACATGTTGTAAATGGCCACATGGCAGATAGATTTGTGCATTATGGTTCCTGATAAATAATAACTCTCACCTGCAATGGGCTGCTGTCGCAGCGGAACACCAGAGGTACCTAAATAGGAGTAACACAGAAGTAGACTTTCTTTAATTATGTTAGGAACCTGGGTGGGAATTCCCAGATATGATCAGAATTAGTCCAAAATGACAAAAAATACACCGAACCCACAGACATTGCCAACATCTAAGCTGACAGGTTCAGCGCAAACTTCTCCTCCCCTCCCCACCAAAAGGGCAAATATCTATCCCAGAAGAGTGCTGCCCCCTGACATCTCAGATGCTCAGGTAAGAGCCGCCCTCTCCAAAGCAAAAAACACAGCATCAATGGGACCAGATGGTGTCCCAGGCTGCATCCTACATGAACTCCAAGAAGAGCTAAACCCAAACATAAAACTACTGTTCAGTCTCAGCCTTACTACAGGATATGTACCCAAAGAGTGGCGTACAGCAACAGTGGTCCCTCTCCACAAAGGTGGTGCCTCAACGGATCCTGGAAATTATCATAAGCCTGACTAGCTTGGTCTGCAAAGCTATGGAAAGGATCATCATGGACCTCATAAATAAAGATATTGTGGACCTACAGACACTGGATCCTACCCAGTTCGGCTTTGTTAAGGGCAGATCCTGCCTCTTAAACCTGGTCGATTTCTTTGAAACAGTCACCAAGGCCATTGACGAGGGAAAGGTGGTCCACACAGCCTACCTGGACCTTGCAAAAGCCTTCTATACAATACCCCACTCGGGCATTATAGATAAGCTCACCAGCTTAAATATAAACCCCTATGTCACTAGATGGGTTGTAAACTGGCTTAAGGACAGAACCCACATGGTTAGAATTGCTGGAGCCATGTCAGACTCCAAACCAGTTACAAGTGGCATCCCACAAGGCTCAGTCCTGGGACCACTCTTGTTCGGTATATATTTCTCGGAGGTACAGGCCAACATGGAAGGACTGTGGCTGACCAAGTTCGCAGATGACTGCAAACTGGGCGCCATAATCGACTCTCCAGCCAACACAAGCATCCTACAAAAGGGCCTCATAGAAACAGACAACTGGTGACAGAGCCATGGCCTCAAGCTAAATGCCAAAAAGTGTATAGTCATCACCTTTGGCAAAAACAAAGTGCCCACAAATTACCACATAGGTGGTAATCCATTAAGTACGGAAGAAGTAATTAGGGACATGGGGACCCAAGTTGATAGCAATCTCTCATTTGACAGCCACGTGGCCAAAGTGGTTAGAAAAACATTTTATATAGCCCACCTAATCATGAAGGGATTCACATCTAGATCAGGGGAGGTCATCGTGCCTCATTACTCATCCCTCATCAGGCCCATAATTGAGTACAATGCCCCTTTTGGGATGTACCTTACCAGACACCTGCAGCAACTGGAAAGACCCCAAAAGTACCTCACCAAGAGGATCAAAGGGCTCAAACAGATGCCATATGCTGCCCGGTTAAAGAAACTCCAGCTCTACTCAGTGGCATACTGCCTGCTCAGAGGCGATCTGTGCCTGATGTATAAAGCCATGTCCAACCCGGAATTAATGGACATGCTGCACCTCAAAAAATCCAAATCCCATCCAGCTACGCACTCGAGAGACTTGAAACTCAGCACTGAAATAAATAGGACATGCTGGAGGGACAGATTCATAACCCAGAGGCTCCCTTCACTCTGGAATAAAATCCCAGTCCAGGTTAGGCAGAGTCCGTCATTGACTCTCTTCAAGAGGAATCTTGATGAGTGGATAGGAGATCGTAGGTTTACCCCGGGTATCACTTCTGTGTTACTGTTAGACAGAGGTACAGTATACTAACCTCGAAAAAGGGCATAGCAAAATTAATTTAAAATGGGTGGCAAAAGCCAAACACACTCTGGCTAGGCTTATAAATGCCCTAGGGCAGATAGCCTAGTATGAACCTATGAACCTATGAGCATAATCCACCCCTGTATAAAGGCTTCAGGGTGAAATGTGCATAACACATACACCAGTACATTAGAGTATACTATGGTGTATGCACATGTGTGCATACACAGAGTAGCATACTATAGTATGCAGCATGTGTGTACACATGCTTTGCATATGATGTTACATCACATATTGTACAGTGACTCATGCAACTATATGGAATATAGTTGTTATAGGTGCCGTACTGACTTACCAGACAATTCCAGGATCAGTGATTGAAAGACACCCACCTCCAAAATATCGGCTAAGGCTTGTGGATGTGGTCCTGCAGGTGTCCCCAGGTTGGCCAGTAGCTCCTTGGTATGTGTGAGTGGGGGCTGGGTTGGTGGTCCACCACCTGTTACACCTTGTTCCTTGACTATGCTGGGATGTGCGGTTGTGGTCACACGCATCATTAACCCTCCTGCGAAGTTCCATCAACAGGGAATCCTGCTGCTGTGCATCCTGTGGCATATGGCTGAACAGGATATCGTGATTGTCAAGTAGGTATGAGATGAGGGCCTCATCCTCCAGGCAGGTAAAAGGGGGTAGCCTTGCACGCATAATACCTAGAAGACATAATGATGGAGACAGGTCACAGTAACTCACAGAGACATACAGAGCTACAGCTGAACATACATGTGTATCGCATTAATTAAGTTTAAATAATTGTATTTGCAAACCTACATGACACTGACGTGTTTGTGAAACACACATGTGACACTCAGTGTTGAGTGGATATTATCACCATATATGTGTGTGTGAGTCACCCGATTACATTGCTCATACTCCATGTGGTTGCTGTCTTGATATGGGCATGTCTGTTTGCCTATACTGGTGTTCCTACCTATCAGCACATGGCTGGATGTGTTCATATTAATGCAGTCAACCTTGATGCTGTGTATATGTCACATATAAGGACTTAACACTGCCTTAACAGACATGAACTGTGACCCTGTAGACATGCTCAAATAAGGTTTTTGCATGTATGTGTTCTACCATATACATCTACATGGCACTGTACAGTGATTCAACATCCTGCCATCTATCACCTGTGTTGCACATGTGATACAAATGGGACATTGGCTAGCCAGATGGCATTTGCAGTGATGGATATCAACTATCGCATGTACAATCAAACTCTACTAGTGGGCTATATGCCATGGGTCATGTATGAATCTAGGATGAAAGGTTACCTGGCTGTAGCTGACAGGTGGGTCTGTGGGGCCAGGTGGAGCAGTGCCACATTACTGATCCACAGGGTTAATTATACATATACCATATACCATGCGTTACCATGCGGTCATCACACCATGTCTGAGAGGGGAGCAGTGTGCAGCTTTGATGGACAGGAATGCATAGTATGGCAGGACTATGTCAAGTGTATGGAACAAGGATCTGTCCAGCATGTGGTGGGTGGATGTCCATGAAGTATGTCTTCGAAATCAGGATGAGTACGTGTAGCATGTCCAACATCACTGGGTTGGACATGGATTTATTTGGGGTATGCATCATGCTACATAGTGGAGATGGGGAATGGGAAGGCTGGTGTAGGCCATCTGCACATGGCCAATACCCTTTAAAGGAAATATGTGATCTGATATGGGTCACTTGAGTGTTGTGTATGGCTGGACAATGATCTCTATATTCATGAATGGCACCCTATCATTATTAGGGTTGCCACATATGACTACCTGACAGGTGTGGTGATGTAGCTATCACAGGAAAGACAACTGCCCAGCTGCATCCTTCACACACAAGTGTCCATTATGTTGACCGCTGCCTAGGTGGTAGTTCATGGGTACAGGGTTATTAACATAGGGGTGACAATGCAATATGTAGCTGTCAGATTGTGGCCATATGTCACACACACCTCAACCACAAAGCCCCTTCTGTATGTTGTCCACAACACTCCTGAGTCAGCTATTGCTCCTATGTCATAATCATTTGCATACTTCAATAGGCAGATGCCTACTGTTTGTCTGTGAGGTATGGACTACAATGAGTGGGGAATAAAATTCATTAAGCCTGACATACTGTAGCTACCACTGGGGTGATGATCATGTATTATTCAGACACCTTCTGTAGTGTTGGTTCTGCCAGCAGTCCTGTTGCAAAACACTCCTGTGACATAGGAATGTACATCTAGTATACCATGTGTAGGTGGTACACAGTATGGGTGATGATGTCCTATGACCTGGCAAGGTTATGATATGCAGTGTGACATCAACCATACTGTCATCTACATCTGTACTGCTGACAACTGCTGACATCACTTAACTGATCAAGGATAATTGCCTTCCAGACCAGACTCTGCAGGGTAGTAGTAGTAAAGTACTTCCCATTATCAGTGTTGTCTCCCCCTTTGTGGGTTGTGATACCTGTTGGTGTGCACCATTCAGTGTGTACACAACCTGACATGGAGCTATGTTTTACATGATGTGTACATGGAGAGCATCTTGTTTTGCGATATGTGTATGATACAACCTGTGATGTGGACAGGTCCCATGCAGACTGAGTGCAGCTTGTACCTGCATAGCTGTGGGTACAGGGGCCCTCTGGTGTACATGGATATAGGCTTGTGTAACTTTTGGGGGGAGGGGGCCATGTTTTTATGTTATCCAAGACCCTATCTGGATTGTTTATTCATGCTAAGCACTTGTTCAGGACTTGTAAGCACTATGTAAGCTAATAATTAATATAGCACTCAATCTTCCTCATTACCTAGAGGTAAGGGTGAACAGGTGTTGTACATACTTTTCTCACTTGCTTAGAGTAATTTAGCTCTTGTACTCACTTTCCTCACTTATATAGGTGAATGTAGTTCTATAGTCAACTGCTAGTGTTCTCACCTGTTTATCTGATGAATCTGGACATCTTGAGGCAATGTACACATTGCCTTATGTAAACAGACAAGCCTCTCCGCCTACCACCCAACACTACAACCTGTGAGAGATGCACTCATCTAGCCAAACTGGAGGTAAAGGTCTCTCCAACCAAGCCTGACCCTGACTGTCATGTGGAGAAGGTACACATTCACACAACACCACACTCATCACATAAGTCTCACTGAATCTACCCCACCATTAACTGGGAAAACTACTCGTGTACCAACACATTAGCTCAATGGTTTCTGGAATTCATAAACACCAATGCCCTGCCTCAACATATCCACACACCCAACAGGGGCAACAATATCCTAGACCTAGGCATTACCAACATGAGTGACTGGTGCTCCACACGTGAAGCCAACTCCTCGTCTGTCAGATCAGACCATGTGCTGCCCACCATTGATATCCACATCCCGCACCCACCCCCCATTAAGGGAACCACAGTATAATATGTCTACAAGGCCAACTACATGCTTCTTAAGACAGACATGCTGGATGTCATGACACCCATGCAGATGGACAGTACTGTTACAACTGCTGAATCCTACACAAATGCACTCTATAAGCACTTACACAAGTGCATGGCATGTACTATCCCAAACAGAACCAGGATGCTATCCTCCTAATTAACAAAACCAATCTGGTGGTCCCCTGCCATAAACATATTGTACTACAGGAGGAAGACACTGTTGCAAACGAGAGTACAATACCATGCATGGAGGAGCTCCCTGGCCAGCCTCAGTAAGAAGGTGAGATCCCTTATGAGATCCTCCAAAGCTAGCTATGAAAACTAAAATGCAACTAATACCAACAACAACCCCAAAGCATTCTATAGCTATGTCACATATCGCGATGTCAACAGCCAGATCTGCTCTGAGTTACAGCACAAAGGCACAAACATTACAGAAACAATTGATATTGGCAACATCCTAGCAGATCCCTCTCAAAGCTGCACACTCTAAAGGCAATATCACAGCATCCATGGGACCGGGCAACATCCCAGGCTGCATTTTACATGAACTTCAGAACATACTGTCTCCCCACCTACGCACCATGTTCAATAATAGCCTCACATCGGGTATAGTGCCCTCTGAATGGCACACAGCAACAGTTATCCCACTCCACAAAGGTGGTGCCACAATGGACCACTGGACCAATTTTCCTATAGGGCTGACTAGCCTCGTCTGCAAGGCTATGGTGCACATCATGGATCACTGTCACAGAGACATTGGGTATCCCCAAACTTTTGACCTCTCCCGGTTTGGCATTGTTAAGGGCGGACCATGCCTCCTAAACCTGGTGGGATTCTTAGAGACAGTTACCAAGGCATTAGATGAGGGTAAGGAGGTCCACACAGCCTACCTAGATCTCTCATAGGCTTTCAACACCATTCCTCCTTCTGGTATTATCAACATACCCATCCGCCTGAACATTAACCCCTACGTCATGTGATGGTTTGCAAAGTGGCTCACGGACAGAACCCACACAGTAGGCGTTGCATTCCCTAGGTCCGACTGTATACCACTTACAAGTGGCATCCACCAGGGCTCAGTCCCAGGACCCCTCATGTTCGGTATATACTTCTCTGACGTACAGACAAGCACAGGAGGGCTTTGGCTGAAAAGGTTTGCAGACGACTGCAAACTGGGGAACATAATTGTTTCCCCAGCTGTTAGAGACATCCTCTGGAAATGTCACACTGAGATGGATACCTGGTATTAATATCATGGCATCATGCTGAATGCCTAAAAGTGCATAGTCATCCCCTTTGGATATAACTAATTACCCATGGACTACCACATAGGTGCTAGTCCCCTACATACAGAAAAGGTAATAAGGGATCCGGGAACCCCAGTAGATAGCAATCTCTCCTTCAATACCTATAATGACAAGGTGGTTAGAATATCCTTCTACATGGTCCCCATAATCTCTAATGGGTTCGCATCCAGATCAGAGGAGCCATTGTGACTCTACACATGACATATTAGACCCATTAAAGGATACAACACCTCATTGTGACATACCTTACAAGACAACTCCAACAGCTTGGAAGACCACACCAATACCACACCAAGAGGATTACTGAGCTCAAACAGATGACCTATGCAGCCCAACCTAAGAAACTCCAGCTGTACTTGGTTGCATACCGCATACTCACAGGTGATCTCTTCTTGACATACAAGGCCCATGTCCAACCCTGTATTGTTGGATATGCTCCACCTAAACAGAAGCCCCTGAGAGCCACATGTTCTAGGGATATACACCCAACCACAATGATGAGTAGGACGTGCTGGATGGCTAGATTCCTGACCCAGACACTCCCCATGCTTTGGAACATGATTCTAATGTACATCAGGCAGGGCCCCTCACTAGCACTCTTCAAAGGAAACCTTGAAGTGTGGATGGGAGACAGACATGTACCCCGGGGATCACTGCAGTGGCTCTGCTGGACAGAGGCACAGGGAACTATTGGCTCTGCCGTTCAGAGGCACAAGGAACTGACCTATGGGGTGTTGAAAGCCAACACACTCTAGCTAGGCTTACAAATACCCTTGGTAAGACAGCCTAGTACTTACCTTTGCACATATTACATGTCTTATTTGCATGGATAGTTAAATAGCTCTTCCATTTTACTTTGTTATCATGCTGATAAACTGTCGGCTCACTAAACGACATATGTATCCTGTTATTGTGTATTGTAAATGCCAATTGACATAACTAATGTTTGCCTAACATTACAGTAATGCTATGTAGCTTGTAATACATATCTGCCTACAATACTGTCATTACACAGTTATTGGCACTATATCCCACAATGCAAATCATAATTGCACAGTGGCCCAACCTTCTACATGTTATTCTCTGTAATACACCCATACATATGGCTAGAGTTACAATATATCAACATATACTATCCCCTGTTATAGCACATACTTGTTGGACCAGCCCTGCCACTGACATCGGCTGGTGAGGAGTATTTCTGTTCAAAGCCCTTATATAGCATCCCTTGTGGTGTATGCGGTGTTTGCCTTGTGACTTACAGCCGTATGCACTAATACTACAAGCGTTACTATGCTCAACAATACATCACTACAAGATAACTGTTTCCACTTTATGGATTGCCTGCACTTTAAATACTACAGAAAGGTATTACATACACAGGCATACTGACTGTATACATACTTTATTAGTAACCCGAGTTGTCGTTAACTGTTTAATCAATCCTTTTCAGTTTGTGTTTCAATGTTCTTTGTAACGTTCCACTGGTATATACGGATGGTTTGAATGTGTGATAACACATCCTTTTCTAGTTACATATCGGTAACATGTGGTATCCTGTCCACCAATTGCTGCTCCAAAGTAGTTAATTAGATGCACATCAGCTGTGCAGCTACTCCATTAGCCAATACCATGGCAACAGTGGTGTATAACTGAGTACTCCTTTTAGGCGTTATCCATTTGCCTTACTTTTGAGGGAGACGGCCTAGATGTGTTTGTGCAATATATTTCAACAGCTATATGGAGACACAGAGAGATATATTAGCTTCATGACTCCCGTGGACTGTGTGTAATGGCTAGACGGTTTAGTTCTACATGTGAGTACAGCGGTTATATTTTGGAACAGTGTTACTTATGCAGGGTTTGTTTGTACCTGATACTTCTGCAGATGTTTAAGTCTGGTAAGGATGTTTGGCCAGCTCAAGGGCGTATGGCTATGCATGAACTGTTATGTGATGTACAGTGTGTTCACCAGACATCCTTGATTTGGTGTACAAGTGTAGCATACTGTGCTGTTACTCACTAATTGCTAACACATCCCAGTGTACGCACAACCCTCTGAAACGGGATTAGTGCAAACAAACCCTGTTACATCAGCAGCTGTTCCATTGTATAACAGCAGCTATTTCACATAGGGCCATGTTAGTGTGTCTCTGACAAGGTATGTTAAGGCTTCTGCAGATGTCGTACAGTGAGTGAATGATATGTGATGTTATTACAGTTTGCATTGTAATATGTTTGGGTGGGGGGGGGTGATGTTGTTGGGTGTGCTTAGCAGATGCAGGTGTGTAGGAGCTGCTTTTATACATAATCGCTATGTGCGTGAGGGTTCCTTCCCTATTTGAACACCTATCCTTATGTGGACTAATACAATGGTAATTGCAGGCTGATTCATTAAGGCACTGTTATGTGGTTCCTGTTTAGCATACAGGTGATGTTAGTCCTTGAATCCCTTCGAAAATACATCTGAATGTAATAAGGTGTTGCTACATGATAGCTGTGCATTTCTGTCATTGGTATTTGCAGTCATCATAGTTGTGTTGGTGACTGACCCTCTTTGGCTAGGGTTGCCACCTTTTCATATCAACATAGTGGGACCCTTTTGGGACACACATCTGATTTTACAGGCTGACACAAACCCACAGTCAGTACAAGGGATATAACTTTCCTTACTCTTGCCTAAATATAAGCTTATTCTTGTAGCAGTTTAGTTGCTTATCCTGTTTCCTGTAACATGTAGGTATTTTAGATACAGAAATAACTATTGTATGCAACTATTACAGTAAATATGGGACATAATTATGTACTACAATCCCAGGACATTTGCCATGTTTAATACAGCTTGTCAGGACACAACCGCCCAAAGAGGGAGTGTCCTTCACAAACTGGGAGAGGTGGTAGCACTATCATTGGCTCATGTCCATAGCACATATTTGTAATAGTGTATAGGCATATATTCTCCATATCCTTTATTCATAAAGGTTGGTAGTGGCGGAATGTGTGATTGCTATGGTCCATATTATACACATATATGCACACTTCAATCACTGTATACGGGAGACTTATGGAATCCTGAAACTACAGTGTTCCGACGCACACAGTACTGGGACCAGACTTCCATACCCCACATTATTGACATTGACAGTAACTCGCAAAAGTATCATGAACATGGAACACACACACACACACACACACAGACACACTGCTACCCGACACATCCAAACAAACCATCCTACACTACGTATGAGCAGGTGGCCAAGCCCCCGTACACCCCCGCCATGTAGGTGTCTGCGCCGCCTACACCGCCCCAACTTTAATATTCTACCTCCTAGGTCACGTAAACATAAGCACAAAGCTAACCCACACCCACACATTACAATCCCCAAAGAACACACACCACACACAGAACACACGCTTACACACACTACAGCCCTAACAAACACACTTAAACACAGTAACCTACCTGAACCGCAACACCAGAAGCACTGACTAACTGTCCATTAACAATGTGAGATTACACCTCGCGCATCTGGTGTTTTGGTACTGTGTTCTTTCGGACCTTAAGTGTCGGGATTACACGCATCGGTATGTAAAGCAGTCAGTATGTGGTAGGTATCTCATTTATATGTACCTCCATGGTTATGTAGATGTTGTTAACCTATCTATATATCTACATATATATGTATATCCCCATATATCGACATATCTCTCTCTCTCTCTCTCTCTATATATATATATATATATATATATATATATATGATAATGTGTGTATATATATATATATATATATATATATATATATATATATATATATATAATCTCCTTTCCGCTATTCCCGTTAGGGGTTGCCACAGCGGATCATCTGTTTCCATTTCTTCCTGTCCTCTGCATCATGCTCTTTCACATCAACCGCCTGCATGTCCTCTCTCACCACATCCATAAACCTTATCTTAGGCCTTCCTCTTTTCCTCTTACCTGGCAGCTCCATCCTTAGCATCCTTTTCCCAATATACCCAGCATCCCTCCTCAGCACATGTCCAAACCAACGCAATCTCGCCTCTCTTGTTTGTCTCCAAACTGTCCAACCTGAGCTGACCCTCTAATATACTGATTCCTAATCCTGTCCATCCTAGTCACACCCAGTGCAAATCTTAACATCTTTAACTCTGCCACATTCAGCTCTGACTCCTGCCTTTTCGTCAATGCTACCGTCTCCAACCCATATAACGTAGCTGGTCTCATTACCCTCTTGTAGACCTTCCCTTTAACTCTTATTGGTACCCATCTGTCACAAATTACTCCTGACCCTCTTCTCCACCTATTGCACCCTGTCTGTAGTCTCTTCTTCACCTCTCTTCTACACTCACCATTACTCTGAACTGTTGATCCCAAGTACTTAAACTCATCCACCTTTACCAACTCTACTCCCTGCATCCTCACCATTCCTCTACCCTCCCTCTCATTTACACACATATATTCTGTTTTAGCCCTGCTGACCTTCATTCCTCTCTAAAGCATATCTCCACCTCTCCAGGGTCTCCTCAACCTGGTCTCTACCCTCACTACATATCACAATGTCATCTGCAAACATCATAGTCCACGGGGCCTCCTGTCTAATCTCATCTTTCAACCTGTCCATCATCACTGCAAATAAGAAAGGGCTCAGAGCTGATCCTTGATGTAATCCCGCCTCCACCTAAAATGTATCTGTCACTCCCACCGCAGTCCTCACCAATGTCACACTACCCTTGTACATATCCTGTACGACTCTTACATACTTCTCTGCCACTCCCGACTTCCTCATACAATACCACAACTCCTCTCTAGGCACCCTGTCATATGCTTTCTCTAAGTCCACAAAGACACAATGCAACTCCTTCTGACCTTCTCTGTATTTCTCCCACAACACTCTCAGAGCAAATATTGCATCTGTAGTGCTCTTTCCTGGCATGAAACCATACTGCTAATCACTAATCATCACCTCCCTTCTTAACCTAGCTTCCACTACTCTTTCTCATAACTTCAAGCTGTGACTGATCAATTTTATCCCTCTGTAGTTACTGCAGCTCTGCACATCACCCTTATTCTTAAAGATAGGTACCAAACCACTTTTTCTCCACTCCTCAGGCATCCTCTGACTTTCCAAAATTTCATTAAACAATCTGGTTAAAAATTTCACTACCATTTCTCCTAAGCACCTCCATGCTTCCACTGGTATGTCATCTGGGCCAACAGCCTTTCCATTCTTCATCCTCTTCATAGCTGTCCTTATTTCCTCCTTGCCAATCTGCTTCACTTCCTGATTCACTATTCCCACATCATCCAACCTTCTCTCTCTCTCATTCTCTTCACTCATCAGCCCTTCAAAGTACTATTACCATTTACTCAACAAACTCTCCTCACTTGTGCTTTATCACCCTTACCTGCTGCACATCTTTCCCTGCTCTGTCCCTCTGTCTAGTCAATCGGTACAGGTCCTTTTCTCCCTCTTTAGTGTCCAATCTCTCATACAACTCTCTATATGCCTTATCCTTAGCCTTCGCCACCTCTCTCTTTGCCATGCGCCTCATCTCCTTATACTCATGTCTACTATATATATATATATATATATATATATATATATATATATATATATATATATATATATATATATATATATATATATATATATATATATATATATATAAAACATACACATTTCATTGGGTACATGCCGGTTTGTCCTATTTCAACACATTCCTACCTTTTGTGTTTTATCCTGTCAGTATACACGACTGCCATCGGTACATCTCAGATAGCTTAGTGGTATGTTATTGTGATGAATGTGTACATGGTTGCGTGTTCTAATCCTGGCAGTGATATCTTTCCTCTCAGAGCAGGCATTGGTAGTGCAAGGGTGATTAACGCACATTTTAACGGTTGTGTGTTCCACATGTTTATTATTCTGTGGAGAACTACCTATATATGCAAGCTGTGTTTAATGTATACTATGTAACATGTACACATCTGTGAAGATTCCTGTCAGGGATACTCCCCATTATTTGGAACTACATCCCTGATTACATTATACAAAACCCCTTACTAACACTACGGGGAATCCTTGCATAGTGGATGGTGAACAGTAGCTACACACCAGGGATCCCGCAATTGGCTCTGCTCCACAGAGGCACAGTTAGTTAATCGATGGGGTGGCAACAGCAGGTAAGTTTTGCCTATGCTTATGAGTGGCCTCGACAGCATACCTATGTATCTATGAACCTGCACATACAGTATGGACACATGCTGATAGCTTAATTTACTGTTCAGGTATTGACTTACCTTGTGCCAATGGAAGTTGTGTGTACAATAGTTGAGGGCTACCTATGTAGGATGCACAGTAGACCACCTATACATGACACTTTACAGGTGGACGTGTGTGTGTGCCATCCATGTTTGCTGTGTCTGCAGGTGGAGAAGGGTGTCAGTCCATGAGTGCCTACACTGTCAGTGTGTGTGCTATATGTTCCCTATTTGCCAAGGCATGGGCATACTGGGCATGCCTCCATCTGCCTACTAGGGCTAGCACAGGGTTTTCGTGGTCTGAGTCCCACTGTGCCTGTGGGTCCCTTGGCAATGATGGTGGACTGTGAGGGCCTTCACCATTCTGTCCCTGCTGCAGCTGTTTCCGCAGGATCATATTGTGTAGCATGGAACATACTATGAAGATGTGGGCACACGTTCCTGGAGAGTATTGCAAGGCTCTACTAGATATGTCCAAGCAACGGAACCGTGATTTCAGCATCCCAAACATGCGCTCTATGATGATTCTGGTTTCTGCATGTGCCTCATTATGGTGTTCTTGCGTGGCTGTGTGTGCATTTCTGATGGGCGTCATCATCCACAGTTCCAGTGCATAGGCAGCATCCCCCACCAGGTGGCCATATGGGATATCCCCCCTGGCAAATACCCGATACAGCTGTGAGGCATGCCAGATGTGGGAGTCGTGATAGCTTCCAGGGCTGCCAGCACACACGTCCATGATAATGCCATGGACATTGCACATGACCTGACAGTTGATGGAGGGGAATCCCTTGTGGTTTATGTAGCGCCTACCCTGCTCACTGGGTGGCAACTTGATGTGTATGTGCGTGCAGTCTATTGCACCCAGTACCTCTGGGTAGTCTGCCACACAGTGGAAGAGACACATATTGCTGGCCAACTCCTCCTGCGTTCAGGGAAAGTATATGTGCTCATTGGCATGTTGTAACATGGAATCCAGGAACTGGTGGAGTGCCCTGGATGCTGATGCCTGTGAGATCCCCATGATATCCCCAGCTGGCCTTTGGAAGGTACCTGTGGCTTGTATTCTCAAGCTTACACATACCTTCATGTCCACTGGGATGGGTTCCCCTCTGTTACTTCTGGCTCTTAGGTGTGGCCGGTACAGCTCAACAAGTTGCTGTATGATGTTCCTGTCCACCCTGTAATGCTCTACTATCTCCAGATCATGTAGCCCCTGGTGGGTTACCCTGGGTCTGAACACTCTTATCCTCCTCTGGTGCCTGAGATGGTTGTCAGCATCATCCTCCACACCACCGTCAGTCTCCAACACATGCTGGTGAATCAAAGCTATGGCAGCCCCTAACATGTACATATTAAAAGTTCCCCGTCTGTATACACCAATGGTGCAGAGTGTCTGGGAATACACAAGTGTGTGTGTGTGTGTGTGTGTGTGTGTGTGTGTGTGTGTGTGTGTGTGTGTGTGTGTGTGTGTGTGTGTGTGTGTGTGTGTGTGTGTGTGTGTGTGTGTGTGTGTGTGTGTGTGTGTGTGTGTGTGTGTGTGTGTGTGTGTGTGAGAGGGGGGGGGCTTTCACACCTTATACTATTGTGCAATGGATGATGCTGGTGTAATTGGGTGTGTTTGTGCTATTCCAGCTAAAGGGTATCTTAATTATTTGTTTTACAGCAGGTACTACTATTGTGGGGTCTTTGGTGTTGACTTACGCTTGTCTGCCATGATTCATCTATTGCCCTTTACTTCTATTTTCAACCCGATTCCCCTCCCATTGTCTGGCATGCATCCAGCTGCCGCCTTTTGTTGTTTAGTGCTTCCACAACCCAGGATTGTGTTGGGAAATGTGTTATGTAGCTGATCTACTGCAAGTTTGCTTTGTTCTGCTGTGACAGTTCTCTTTTCTTTGCTGTACAGCACCTCCCTTTTCTTGTTCTGCAGGTAGCTGCTAGCAGCCTTGTTAGCTGTTTTCTATGGCCCACTGTGAGTTTCTAGGTGTTAATTACTCATTTGTACTCCAATTACCATGCTGTAGCATTTCCTTATAGTCTTCCCATATCCTTCCTGTTGCTGCTGTGGTGCGTGCAGCGCACAGCCGTTTACCGAGTTTCGTGCGCGTTTTCATCCACATTCACATGAACTTTTGGTTACCTTGTGTGCTCTCAGCTAAGCAAAGCTATGACTATTTCCACTCCCCTATCCTGCGGCTTCGCTTAGCAACACGCAACACAGATTAGCAAAAATCCAATGTGCTTACAGCTATGGTGGCACACCCCTCTCTTGATGTCATGTTTACCTCCATGCCACTCCACAGTGTTCTACCACTGTACCGTGTAGTACATCCTTACACTGGTGGGTGTTTACGATTCAGTATTACTTGACTCATTTGCATGGCATTGACTGTTAATTCCTGGTTATCACATGGAACACTGTCACAGACCCTTAGCAACCCTTGCGCCATTGTTGTGGTGTAGCATGTGTGCCATTGACTATTATGGGGATATCATGAATTGTGTTACATTACAGTTTTATGACATCTAAATATATTTTCCTTGTGATCCCATTTCTATATGTTGTGCATGTTGTTTTATGCCATTGGCTATATATTTAGCCATTGGCATATATTAACAGTATAATACATAAGTTTGGTCTGCTTTCATGGATAGGATTTTATGTTTGAAAAAATGTAAACAGTTTTTTTTTGGTTTACATTTCTACATGCTTATGCTATGCCTGCACCACTTCATGAATCACTATATACCTTCATTTGCATGCTACACTGCTGCGCATGGGGTAATTAGCATACATGCACCGGGAGCTGCGCAGCTCTGCCGTATGCTGGTAGTGCATGTGGAAACAGCTCTTACCTGAATCGCTCGGCAGCCATATTTGGCGCTAGATCACTGATGCTACTCCGGCGCATGGTGCAACCTTCCTGAATCCCGGGGATTGTCTCAGTATCAGTCTCAAATTGTCTGTTATTCACAGCGGCCCTTATTCCTTTCCCAAAAATTTGATCATGCCCTTTGTTTATGTCCTTATGCCACTCCTCTTTTTTTCTCAGTTTCTCTACAATCATCATGCAGACGTTTTGGGATACTGTTTTGCTTCTCATTTCACCTTCTTATTTATTTTTTTCTCACCCATCCAATAAAGAAAAGTAAACATTATTTAGCTTTTTCTGTTGTATATGTCACCATTTGATTAGACCATTTTCAAGGTTATATTTTTCTTAACCAAAATGCTGGGAACTACTAATATTAATAAATAAACAAATGCCATGTGCATATGCAGATAATACCCTACACTGGCAGGATCAAAAACCTTAATCAGGATGTATAATAACTTCTACAACTAAGTATGCATTGTCTGTTGATAAATGAACTCAATTCTAGAGTTAGAGATATATTTCCTAAGTGACCTGAATATTAACGGGTTCCATCAGCTGCAGTAACTGCATCATTTAATCACTTATAATCACTTAGTCTTAAAATGGGCATGTTTGTATCTTCAAACACTAGCCACCCAGTGGACACCTTGTATGTCTTTAGAACTTGTCATTATGTTCCAGTGTCCATGATAAAATGCCGCCCCTTCTTCAAATGTAAGCAATATTTCCACTGTCTCCCTGAATTTATTCACTGCATTATCTGGATTAAGATATGTACAAAACACTATAAAAACTCTCTGGACTAGGAAATCCTTCATCACAATATAGCAACTATTTTCATTAATTACTGTTTCCGTGATTGTAAAATGACACAAAATTGATAAACTTTGGAAATGTTGGATAGGCTGTCAGGTTATTAAAAGTAACTCAAAGCTTTTGGATAAAAATCCTTCAGCAGTGTCTGCATTTTTTATCCGAAAGCTTTGTGTTACTTTTGGTAAACTGTCACTGTATCCAGCATTTCCAAGGTCTGTAGTTTTGTTTTGCTGTGATTTTCATGTTAGTTTACAGACTTGGTTTACTTTTGTATTGATCTGTTTTGCTGCTACAAAACTGATAAACAGAGAATCCTTCCCCACCTTTTTTGCTCCTGAAAAATAAAGAGAACACCTCTCTTTTTTACACCTTTATTAAATTATCACTTAAGAGTTAAGAAATAGGTATGTCACAATAATAGAAAAGAAAGCAAACCATATTAGCATTTGTTTCACAATCTTATGCATTACACATTACATACGTGTTTTCATTCTATATAGGAAGTAGAATCTTTACCATCATTTCATAGATTATGCAATTGCTGCATTCTTTTAAATCACACACCTCCTCTTGAACAAATTCCATTTATTTATATGTGATTCCCTCATCTTTTCAAAATATCCCACCTACTGTTCTTGCACCTCTAATACAATATTCAGTACCTAAACTATATTTGACTTACATTTTGATTCTATTTTTTAATATATATTTTTTTGTCAGCCAGTAATATTAAACTTGTTTAGTCTAGACAATTCATATCCTGTAACCAAGCTCAAAAGATTAATTTTCTTACAGCCATTTGCTCTCACAAAAATTCTGAAAGAGTACTCTACAGATTTTTTAAAATCTGCCATCTCATTATTCTTTCAAAAAACATATTCACAGTTGCCTTTCTTTTTCCCATCACACCTTCAGCATTTGCTATCTACCTAAGGAAAAAATTTCTCTGAAGTCTACTTGATGTATAAAAATGCCTATGCAAACACATCCAAGCAAAAATCTTAAACCTTCTGGACTTTGTTACGTATGCAAATGTCCTCCCATTGTTCCTTTGTAAACGACCTTGTCAGTCTCTTCCCAGTCTTTTCAAACCTCGCCTGATTGATTGATTCTTATGGTTATCACGCAGTGTTTTATATGCACTATTAATTATCCCTTTTCGATAACAGCTTCTGTTCTAGACATGACTAAAACTCTACCAAAGCTGGCCATTCACTTAGAACTCCCCTATCACTTTCTCTTTGCCTATACTCTGGTAACAATTCCTGGTAGGGAAGATAGTTTCTAACCTGAAGCCCAAACTAATGCTTAGCCTCAACCCATTCTACTAATGGTCTGTCTCTGTTTATTTGCTCTTAATACCTTGATTCCTCACACAATTTTCTTTACAACTATGCACTTAAGGCTGATATACATATCACAAAGAGAAGGTTATAAATCACAATGGAAAGGGATGATGATCATGAAATAGAGGAAAGTTGATGGAAAAAGGGGAGAGTAAGATTATGGATGCAGATACTTAAAGAGAATAATAATAACAACACCAACCATGCAACACATTATATTCAGAAATTATTTTAAGAACTCAAGTCAACATGGAGATGGAGGAAATAAAATTGTCAACTGGTATAACTACAAGCACATGTATATAAAATAGGCAAGATGGGACACTTCTGATGAAGCATAGTAGCACTACACAAAAGCTCTTACATGTTTTTTACTACATAAATTGTTTGGTCTTATGCCGTGCATGTCCTTTACCTGCTTGGATTGCTTCAATTATATTTTTGGAGCCTGGTCTAGACTTTTATCTAGTGCAGTGGTTTTCTTTTTGCCTATAATAACCAAATCACATTCTTAAAATAAATGCTCAAATTCCTAATTATTCATTTTGATTCCGCTTCTAAAACTCCATCCCTACTTCCTAGCATAATAGACATGTTCAGGCCTGTGTTGTTGTCCAGCAATAGCAAAAAATAAAATACCAGGAATTTTCCATCACCAACTAGTCACTCTCACTTTGCATAAAATTAAAATCACCTTATTTTAAGAACAATAAAACTATCTGAATACATATGGGTGTCAACATCTCTGCTGTTTTCTGACTCTTTGTATGAAACAGCTGTTTTCAAAAAGGAAAGTCTTTTACCACTTGCAGTATAACTTTTACTTGAACTCCAAAAATAAAACATTTCTTGATCCTGTAGGATCCAGTGCACTGGGCATGGTTAAAAACATGATGAATTTTTTTTCAGTTGTAATATGGTGGGCCTGCAATCTAGTCCAACCCAGCAGACTTTCCTTCATAAATTTTAAATAATTGTGACAGGTTCCTGTTTTAATACTCTAATCACTGAAACATTGTCCTCATAAGCTCTAAACTCTGGTCTTTCATTTTTTTTCTTTTCCTTCTAGCAACAACTATTTGAATACACACATCACTCATTCATTGTTTTGCTTTCTTGTTTCGAGTTCCTCATTGATGCAGAGTTGTTGTTTAATGTCTAAACCAGTCAATAATTTTTTCACCTCATGCATCTCAACCAGCATTTACTTCCTGGGAATCTAAGATGAGTCACAGGTTTTTCAGCATTAACATCAACTGAAGCAGCTTCCTTCTCACAATCTACCGGGATTCAAATAACCAAGTCAGTGACTTTGTAGCTTTAAATATGACAGACTGATTCTTATTTGATTTCTTCTCAGTTTTTGGCATAAATATTGAACAATCAATCACTTATTAACATTACTTTCAGAAATATTTTGGAATCAACAGTTTTTGTCCAAAATGCATCATGCAGTTATGGAAATAACCAGGGAAAACATCCTCTCTTCATAACAACTTTACTGAAAGTTTTTTCACATTGTATAGAATATGTCTGTGTTTAAAATATGGTTAAATGTCAGATTTTCCATAGGGAACAGTCTTTCATGGATGCATCCACAACATATGCAATATAGGGATTTATCTTTTACTTTATCTGACAACCCTTCTCCAAACTGGCAATGCTGTTAAAACATTTACAGTTCTGCCATAACTTCTCCTATTTCTCATTACAGAAAGTTATTTTCTTTGGTATACTTGTTTGTAAGATAAGAGTCTATACCACTGAGTTTTGTTTGACTTTCTAGTAAATCTGTGATTGTTTTATGAACCTATTGACTTTATTCAATCATTATACCACCATATATGTATGTATGTAAGCATGCATCTAATTATATAAATGGTTACTCCGCATTCCGACAAATGCACAGGCTGCTGACAGATATTTCTCATGTCAGAAAAAAAACAAACATTTGTTGAGTGAAGAATGAAATTAATAGTAAAACATCAATGTTTCTCTTTCTGGGGGGTTGTGCATGCAGTTACAATAAATGGGATTGAATCTAAATGCCGTAAGTTCTGGATATTCCAACATTTGTGGCATTGGGGTGAGAGAGTGTGTGTGTGTGTGTGTGTGTGTGTGTGTGTGTGTGTGTGTGTGTGTGTGTGTGTGTGTGTGTGTGTGTGTGTGTATGTGTGTGTGCATGTGAGTGTGTGTGGGCGCAATTGTATTTACATGTGTTTGCATGTTAGATTCAGAGTTAGAACAGGGGCAAGGAAATGGGACAGAACGTGTGTTGTTCAAGCGTAATGCATGGATGTGTGAAGTGTACGCAAGTGTCTTGTTTAATGGTACTGTTATTGTTAGGAAAATGATTTTTTGTAATGTACTGTGTAGAGTTTGTGTTAGAGTCAGGGGTATGTTTAGCAGACATGCAACAGGGTGTATTGAAAGCCATTTCTCTAACAGTACCATCACACAAGTTAATGTTTTTTTTTTTTTTTTCTGGATCAGCAATCACAAAAGGAGACTGTTTGACATATTTGATTAGTACAGCTCTGTCAAGTTTTAATTTTAGTAAGTGTTTTGCTGATGTGCAGGCATCAAGATAATGTGTATCAACGTTTCTACATGTTGATGTTTAGTATCATGCTCGTGTGTGTATGTGTATGTGTTTGTATGGGGAGTAGTAGTAAAGCAAATGTATTTTCCTATTGAAATGCACAGCTCTGTATAAAGATTTTAATTTGGAATTAAATAAATGTGAGGGTGCTACTGCAGGTATTACTGTTCACATAGCTGCGGTATGCTCCAGTGAATAAATCACAGCTATGATTATACCTGCTTTTTTTAAAGGTCAAATGCATACATACTCACATTCTACAGGTGCATACTAGAGGGAATCATGGAGGATATCCAATCTATTATAATGACAGTTACAAGAATCAAAGAGAGAAAATTATGGGAATAATACCTGCTTAGTGCGACAAACATATACAATGCATTACAGTGCATTGAGCCAGGGCGTATCCTTTTTATATTAACACAGCAACATGACCCTACATTTTGGGATGAAAATCAACAAATAGATCTACAGCTTCTAAACATGTAGCACCTAGGGCTAGAGTTATACAAAAGGTTGCTTGGTATGGCATCCCTTATACCTTCCATTTGATGTTAAGAAGGAGCATCTAGGTTATAATTTTCAATAAAAGTCACAGAGCATAGTATGCTGCTCGTCCTATAGTAATGAGGTAGTATGTGTACATGGAAATGGATAAGGTGTACAGTACAGCAGCCTATGTCCTTTGCACAGATAAAGACCCAGCTGCATCAGCCAACAGACATGAGGACAGCAGTGATGAACAACATAGCAGTCTATGCACTTTGCAGCTACAGATTTCTTGAGGGATAGGAAGACATATAGTCCATAATAATATGTCCATAGGTGTGTACTAGGCTAACGACCCTGGAGCCTATATAAGCCTAGCCCAAGAAGATTCCCTGGCATCATGCCATAATCATGACATAATGGAGCACAGGTGACCATGCTATATGTCCAGCACCACTATTAATACTCTATGTGTTGATAAAACAGTATAAGTTATAGTGAGTGCATGGTATGCAAACAGCAGCGCAGTCAAGTATGAAATTATGGTACACTGCATTTTCATGATGAGCAATCATACAGTCATACCTCTCAACTATACAGATTTTCGCAGAATGCCCAGATTTTTGCCTCATATTTTTGGTCCATTTTTAATAAAGTTGTGGTTTTCTTGCAAATTATTGGCAAATCATTAAAAACTAAAGTTAGAAAATAATGGCAGATATTTGAGCTTCAGGCTTGTTACCCTTCAGAAAATTCATGCTAATGCAAAATCTGTTATTCTATCAACTTTCTAAGTTTATAAGAGCAATATTTAAAAATTGTCCCTGTTTGTTGTGGAATAATTGTCCCACTTTTATATATGGCTTTGTTCAGATTTCTTGCTCGGAGAGGTTGAAAGGTATGCATACAGTTAACAACAGAGCAAGCTTTGTGCCCTGCATCACACTGGTGCATGAAATACTTTGACAAGGTAGGAGAACATAACTATTGCCCAAAACATAGTACTTCTGCATCCCATGAGGGCAAGCATTCTGAGAGATGAGGACATGGAACACTGTACAGAAAGGGGTAAATAACATGGCAATTGGTACTGTCAGAACAATGCAGGATAATGCAATAGTGGCACTGTACACATTTTCCTAGACATAAATAAACATACATGTGTGCGCACACACACACACACACACACACACACACACACACACACACACACACACACACACACACACACTCACAAACACCCACACACATCTATGAGTTGTGTGTATGTTTGTGCATGCCTATGTGCCATGTGTTTGAGCACACTCATGCAAAATGATACTTGTGCATTCATATGTGTGTGTGTGTGTGTGTGTGTGTGTGTGTATATGTATGAGAGTGAAGTATGAATCTATACACCTTCACAGTAGAAGCAGTACACCACGGAAACCATGCAGAAGAGAGTGCTATACAATTTAAAAAAGATCCTACATTATGTGCCTAGCTACAAATTCCTGCACAGCATGCACCACATAATCTGATTGGAACCTTCTTTTCCATGATACCTGTCAGTGTTATGTATACCATCTGGCTGTGCAGTTGGAAGAAAGACAAACCATGGCAACGTGTTGGGTATATTAAGCTACTGCAGAGGATCAGGAGTAGATTTCAGTAATTATCTTTTTCCATGCTGTCATATGACTATATATGTGTATATCTATATGTATATCTATCTCTCTCTCTCTCTCTCTATATATATATATATATACACACACACACACACACACACACACACACACACACACACACACACACACACACACACACACACGTACAGAGAAAGTGAGAGAGAGCAAAACTGTCTATGTGCTTTGTGGGAAATCTCTTTTTATGCTTTTATCTGTATGAGTCTGGGTAGCTGTATACATGTTCAGGTGTGATGGTACCTGTGCTTGATATTTGCAGTATTGCAGCAGTGGTTTATTTATTCCATTATTTATATAGCACAGCACCCATTGAATGGTGGGCTGACGTGTAACTACATGGTAACTGAGTAGCAGATATCTGACATGCTACTTTCATACATTCCTATCCCTGAATTGCATTAGCTATGCTATTTATGCTGTTTTCCTCTCTCTCTCTCTCTCTCTCACACACACACACACACACACACACACACACACACACACACACACATATATATATATATATATATATATATATATATATATATATATATATATATATATATATATAATGTGTTCTGTGTGCTACCAACAAGCTATGTATTTAGTAATGTAGTCATTTCTGGCCATTGCTATCAGTTGTTTCTTCTGTCTTTGAATTGCATTTGGCCTTTTCTCTGAATTTACACCACATATTCTAAAAATAATTCTGTGAGCAATCAAATTCATAATATGCATCATCTCATATAATTCTCAATATGAAGTCACCCACCTAAGTAAAATTCAGAAGCTGCCTTTTTTTTTGGTTATTTTGTGTAGGTGTGGCATGCAAACTGCTATTAATGGAATTTGTGGACTAAACGTAATCCTGCCTAACAGCACTGTTCTGTTTCCTTATAGCTCATTGTACCTCCACCAGTAATAATCTTGGAATGTGCTTCAAGAAAATACCCACAGGACATTTGGCACATAGTTCATGACACATTCTCTACAGTGTATTACTTTTTAGAAGTTTTGAAGGATCATTAAAAAAAAGCTCTGACAAGCCTCACATATTTGCATATTGATGACAGCATGCTTGTGTATGATTTTATCTGACATTTACAAGAATATGCTGGTTTCTTTAGGAATTAGAGCTGACAGAATAGTGTTTAGGTGATTAATAAAGACATTATTTATTTGGTTGTTATTGGGGTTATTGGGGTTGTACAAGAAAACCTACAAGCAGCATGTTCATCATTTAATCTAAAGTGACAAGTTCCCCTAGTGGAAAAGGAATACAGGTTTTAGATTCCCAAACTACTAAACCAACCAAAATGCCCTAGAATCCTAACACTGTAGAAAAAAGTTCTCATACACTACAACAAAAGTGAATAAACAACATTTCAATTGCATGGCTAGATTCAGTTTATAAATTATTCACTTAAGTTCACATACAACTATTTCTAAATATAAATTTGCAGCATCTGTATTTATCTGATAACTGTGTAGGTGAGATGGTCTACTGACTCTTTTCAGTCACAACGCTAGTATACGGGTACAATAAGCAAGCAATATTGCACAACAGGGTGTATGTTATATGTGAACTAATGCCAGCCCAAGGTTGCTGTGAGGCCTGACACAAAGGCAGAGGGCCTCTACACCCTTCAAAGGGCATTATTTTCCCCAGTGACACACACCCTGGAGGGCATTATTGTGCCATTAAATTGTTTTGTGCTTTATTATTATATACATGTTTATATATTTTAGATGTAAAATAGTTCCTCCACCAAAGGATTCAGACTTGCTGTAGCATAAGTAAGTATTGATGAATGATTAATTTTGCATCCAAAATAAGTTATATAATTATTTAATATGTATAAACACACACACACACACACACACACACACACACACACACACACACACACACACACACACACACACACACAGAGCACACATACACGTATGCATTTAGAAGCACAAAATCAAGCACATCTACATATAAAAATACGCACATACAGAAATGCCACATACACACACACACACGCGCACACACACACATACACACACACACAAATACAGCCCCTACTAGCTTGGCCAGTTTTCCTGTGTATCAATAAGTAGCACCTTCTAAATGAAAACCAGTGTTCTTGTGTCATACTCACCACCTAGCATTGCTAACGAAGACTAACAAAGCAAATTACATTTTTGTATTCTCATGTTTTCTGGTCCAATGGACACTGTAAGGCCAGCATTTCCCCAGATTACAGGAA